>NC_060905.1:3251339-3313839 GCF_014805685.1 Silurus meridionalis | reverse complement strand
TGATCTACACATCACTACAGTAATCCCAGTGATTCTGTCCACTTCTGTTCTCCAGAACTTGAACCTAATCCATCCTGATGCCCTTCTTCTGGATGGAGTTCTCAACACCTGGAAACCATTTGCTGCTGATGAGGACGGCTTCATGTAGGGCTTTCCTCAATGGTACCAGAGAAAGTTGTAGCTCAGTGGTTGAGGGTCTGGGATACTGATCGGAAAAGTTGGAGGTTCAAGCTCTGGTATTGTCAAGCTACCACTCTTGGGCCTTTGAGCAAGGCCTTTAACCCTCTGTGCTCCAGGGATGATATACCATTCTGACCCTGCGCCTCTGACCCCAGCTTCCTAACATCACTGGGATATGAAAAGGAATAATTTCACTTCACTGGAAATTACATGTGACAAGTAGAGATAAGATAAGAGCTTCTGCCAAATGTCATACAATGTAAATGTATTAACAGCAGTAAGAATGGACAAAACTATAAGGTGAGGTTGCAGCTTAGTGGTCAAGGCATTAGCTTTTCCAAAGGAAGTGAGTTCAACTCCTGAGCCCACAGGTAAGGCCCTTAACCCCATAACTGCTCAATTTTCTGAATGAGATAAATGTAAATCGCTCTGGAAAAGGGCACCTGCCAAATGCCATGAATGTAAGTAAAAAGGCCTTTAACTTTAAACCAAAAAAAAAAACTAGGAACTAGAAAACATTTACAGCATTCGACTTTATGTTGCAATCATGACTTTTGAACAAAACAGTTAATAGTTAAGGGCCTTGCTCAAGGGCCCAGCAATGTCCTCTAATCAGGAGTCCTAACCACTGAGCTACCACTTTCCAAGCTCAGAACAGGGGGAGATTTGTGAAACTGCCTCAATCCCCAGACTGATTTTTAAGGAACTTTAATTCGAGACCTGAGCAAATTTCATCAACCTAATGTTGAACAATTATGTACCAAACTAATGTACCAATTATTAGAACTCCAGTTATTCCGATCCGCCCTTATTCCCAATTTACTTCTCCAAAACACAGGTCAAGCTGACTCCCAGTTCTATAACTAACTCCATTACCTTCTTTGAAGCAAATGCAGACAAGATATGCCATTCTGTTCTTCCTATTCCTATTATTACACTTCATTTTCACTCTTTCCCTTCCATCTCCTTAATATGCATCTCTCTTCTTTCTGCACAAGACATCCAATACCTTCTCTCATCTCTCCACAATGCTCTCAAGACCTCATTTTGTTCAGCATTTTTACTGCGAATGACTGTGAAACATCTGCCCACATTCTGAGTGCCATAGTCATAACAATTTTGGGTGAAAACACACTTGATGTCTCAGTTGTTAGCAAGTGGGATCATTTTGCTTTCAAAATTCTGGTCTTTTTTATAATCAGAGGTTTCTCCTCTAGAATTCTAACCAGTCTGACTTCAAGGTGGTAAACTTCATGCTGCTGTTAATGAGAATGTTCATTCCATTAGATCAGCCAAACTATTGTCTGTCAGGATAGTGATTGATCTCTGAGCAACTTCTGACCACGATTCAGATGTACACCAGTTGGAGAAATGCTAATATAAATTCACATCTTCTCCAAGCACTGAGGACCCTTATCTCCTCCTTATGCTCCTGGTTGGATAATCTGATTCTTTGAAGGACATCTTCTTATGAATGGCCACTAATCGCAAATTCAGACTAAATTGCTATGAAATCCCTGGAGATGCACCCCCAAGTCAACATTTTCTTGAAGGTTTGTCCTTCCATTTTTCTCCATGGGTGTTATGTTTAGGTCTGGCAATTTATTCCTGGCATGTTTTTCTCTGCATTCCATCCGATTCCTTTCTACTGAAACAGAATGCAATTGGATTCCTTGCTTTTGACCCTCTGTGGTTCTATCACTGGCTCTTAATAGTTGCTCACATCAGATTTTAAACCCTGCAAAGACCTACAAAGAATATAATGGCTTTATGTGTCACATTGAAGCACATTGAGATTATTGCATCACATATCCCACTTTGCTAGAATCAGGCACTATATACCACCCTAGGGGAGGTGGCAGGTTAGGGGCAGAGGTGGAAAGTAACAAATTCCATTTATTTACGTTACTTTAATTGAGTATTGAGTTTTTTTTGTGTACTTCTACTTTTTAAAGCAATTTTTTTAATCTGTAATTTTAAGTATTTTTTCTTTAAAGTATTGCACTTCACTACACTTGAAATTATATCCATTTCTGATTAAGTAGATAAATAAATAAAAATAATGCAACAGGTAAAAAAAAAATATCATGCCCCGGAAATCTACTGCTCTGATTGTTTGATGGAGAACAAACTTGCACAAGAAAGAAAGATGCAGAGCAGTTATGCAGACGCAGATGAAAGCGAAACGTCGTTGAGGCAAAAGTTTTGCGCTAACTGTCCGAATTCTGAATCTGCATTTGCGATTTCACAAGTGCACAAAACACATAAACTTAAGTCATGAACTGTAGTTTTTTTCTTAGTTTTTTTTTTATTTGTAAAGGAAAAACAACTAGTTTGAAGATTTAAATCATCTTTCGAACTACACTAAAACCCCCCACCCCTCCCCTCACTGGTAAAAAAAACTCTGTAACTTCTACTCGAAATACACTTTAAAATTCATTTACTTGAGTAGATTTTTAGACCAGTAACTTTACTCATAGTTAAGTCAAATTTCATTGAAGTAACTTTTACTTGAGTAGAATATTTTATTACTCTTTCCGCCTTGGATTAAGGGTCTGGGTTACTCATCAGAAGGTCATGCTTTTAAGCCCCGGTATTAACAATGGCAACTTGGCATTGGTAAGATTTGAACCCATGAGCTCGCCAATGCCCAAAGCCCTCAGCAACCCAGAGCCTCAACTCAAGAGCCCCACCACTGCCTTCCCCCAACCCCCTCAAATCCAAATTTGGTGACTCCCTGCTCTGGATTATTTTCCTATCAAGCATGCCTCAACTTTACCCACCATTTCTCAAAGGTCTGCAAAGCTTTTCCTGGAAGCCTGAACAGCTAAATCAAGGTCTAAGGTTAACGGAAATGAAGATCTACGATTCTCCTCCACTGAACCCTTTAACACTGTAACAAGCACTGGTTCTGGACCTGAAAAAAAACTGTTTCTTTATTTTCTTCTTTACTAACTCCACTCTAACAGAGTTTCAGCAAGTGTAGAACAGCCATGCCCTTAACCAAATGACATGAAGATTGATTACAGGAACTCACAGAAGAAGCTTTAGCTTCCTGAGCCTTCTACTTTGTAGCAGATAACCAGGACTTTCATGAAAGGCTTCTAGATGAGAGATGTTGAATAATTGGGGGATGATGGATGACGCTTTGCTACAGAAAAGTCCTCAGTAATGGATAATGAGATTTATCACTTCTACACTATCAACATAAACTAAGACCTGTATAGCTGATTCGTGACTTATTATAATATATTGATGTAATTGTTTAAGAATTATTGTTTAAAAGGCTGAATCATGAATACAGAGATTGTGGAATTAAGATAAACGTTAGTCAAGTTTAATGAAAGGCCAAAGTGTGGAAAAAAGAAGGATCCGCTTACGATCCAAAACGTACAGCTCACAGGCAAAACAAGTTTATCATGCAGTGAGATAATGATTCAGAACCAGTAACAGGTTGTGCATCTCACACCGAGGCCTTCAGTGGTGCCCTACCTGAATCAATCCACCTCTTAATCTTTATTATGACACCACGTCTATAAAAACTATCAATATTATAGAGAAACGCAGTAAAACAGAGCGCTGCATCACAGACAGGAATCCCATACGGCGAGAATGAATGTCATCACTAAAGCAAGAAACCAAATGATCACAATTCAACACGTCTCCTTTTACTGCACAATCTCTTCTTTACTGTGAGTCATTGTGGAATGAAAAAACAGCTATTAAATCGAATATATTTGAGCTTGTGCAGTTTGCTACAGATGCGGGTTGCGAGCTCTGACTAGTGCGATCCAATCAAAAGACGTGAAAATGCAGACGTTATTGTACGGCTGAAATTGTGGTCTCATTGGACCTTCAATGGAAAGCTTTTGATAGGGTAGAGAGGGAGTATTAATTAGCTGGGTGAAATCATTTTTTTTATTTTTACATCACCACAATCCAGTATTTAAACATTTGCCTTCAAATTATTTTTCGTTGGAACATGGGACATGTCAAAGCTGCCCTTTGTCTCCATTCCTATTTGCCATTGGACATTGGGTTACTAGCCATTTCTTTGCGATACTCTACTTTATTAAGGGGTGTCATTAGGAATGGACATCGATGATCACTGAATGCAGACGATTTATTGCTCTATGTATCTGATCCTGTATCTGGTCTGCCTGGTGTCTTGTCCATTCTTGCTACATTCAGGTTCTCTTTTCTGAAACAACTGGCCCTTCTACATCACTTCCTTTGGATTAAGGTTCCTTGGTATTAATGTGACACGTACATTCTCAGGTCTTTTTTCTGCAAACTTTACACCACTCATGACCAAACGACGTCTGATCTTCAGAGAGGGAATAGTCTGCCTTTGTCTCTGATTGGGAAGATTACTGCTATTTAGATGAATGCCTCACTTTTTCTTTTTGTTTCTAACAATTCCCTTATTCCTACCTAAGCACTTGTTTGACTCATTAGACAAAGTGATTAATTTTTTCATTTGGGCATGGGGGGGATCTCATAAAAAAGGCCAGCGGTGGGCTGGCGCTACCACATTTTCACTTTTATTACTAGGCAGCACACCTTTATAAGATACAGTACTGGGTTGAGTCACCTCGTTTAGCATGGTGTTAGTTAGAAGCCCAGTCATGTTCTCCCTCGTCTTCAATATCTGCTCTTATATATTCTTCCCTTCCAATCAAAATGTCTTTGTATGTTAAAAATCCTGTTGTGTTTAACACTTAATTAAAATTTGCTATTAATTTAGGAAACCTTTCAAATTTATAACAACTTCTCCTTAAGGTCCACTATGTAACAATCATCTTTTTTCCTCCCTCATGTCTGGAAATTGTGGTATAGCAAAGGCTTTCACTGTTTTCTTGATTGGTATCTTTGGACTTCTAGATGAGGCATCACGGTTAAAGGAAGTTATTAGCTCCACATCATTGTTGGCCAGACGTCATCTTCTTCTACAGTGGACGTCCCACCTTCTTACTTACAACCTCTAAAAGACACGGGATTTTTCCTTCAACTTGAGAAAATTAAATTTACTCTGAAAGGTAACACTAAGTTTTTTTTTCAGAAATGTCAACCATTTCTTTCATAGTTCAGGCGAATTGTTTCTTTTTTTATTTATTTCCTTTGCTGTATAACTTGACAGTGTGTGTACGTGTTATATTTGTCAGTATACTTTGTTCCTTTCGCATGTAAAACTGTAAAATATTTGGAATTCTGTAGTGACCATTATGTGATTTATATAACATGTTACTAATAAAAATCCAAAAAAAGAAAAAAAGCAACATGTATTTGAAGCTACAGGAGACCTACAGCGCTGATTTCTGAAGGCCTTAAGGCAGATGCTTTAGACCTCGGCAACACATGATTGGACGGCTGAAATCTGATCGAATAAAAAAATGTATCGTATATACAGGCACTCCATGCAGCAGCGCACCTGAGAGAAACTCTATGGAATGAAGACAAATAGATAATAAATAATATTGTGAACAATTTTGCCCTTAAGTCTTTATCAATGAACACATGAAAACCTTAACATTGATGGAACTGTATTGAATGGATAATTTAATGTGTCACCCAGATGAGGATGGGTTCCCTTTTGACTCTGGTTTCTTTCAAGGTTTCTTCCCCATACCATCTCAGGAAGTTTTCCTCACCACGGTCACCAATGATTTGCTCATTAAGGATAAACTTATATAAAGTATTTAATGCTTTGATGATCTTGAAATGTATAATCTATTTAAACAATAGAATAATGTCTATTAGTAATAGAACCGTACAAATAACATTGAATTCTATTGAGTATTTCAGTCCAGTCCACACCCTGTGTATTGATTCAGTCAGAAATCCAACATCGCATGCTCGTCCAATGTTATAAATATCACTGAATAAATGATGAAACTTAATAAATTGTAAATGATTTCTGCAATACATTTCTGGAATGTTATTCTTGCCCTGTAGCATAGGCATTTTTCACTCAACCCAAAACCACGATTTTTCAGCTCGGTGGTGTGTAAAAGAATAAAATGAAATATTAAATCCTTGTGGGTCCTGAAGTTTTAATAACACTGAAATAAATGACATCATTCATTCATTTAAACACTACATCATTTAGATTCTAGAGATGATGAACAGAAAGGCAGAATGAGGGAAAGATTGGGACCAGGATTCTGTAGGTAAACACTTTATGGAGCTTTAATCTCTAAAAGTCAGAAACTCATCATCCTCCTGTTTGAATGCTTCACGTCGATATTTATTGTTCGCAGTAATATTGACCGTTACGAGGTGTCCTCACAGTGAAGCCACGGGACGAGTTGCACAACGATAGAATCATAAACTGCCAGTGTTTTAAATTGTTCTTTGGTTCACTTTATAAAGGAATAAAATATCAGAGAAATATTTTCTAACAGTGCAGCAACAAATCACAGGTTTATATCAATGTGCTGCTTCGAATACAGTATTTTCTTCCTAGTAATGACTTACACAGAGTGAATAAACTCGGGTCTGTTCGTCATACGTGGATTAATCAATTAGCTGCATTTTACTGTGGATGATTTGTCATTATCCAGGATTGTTTGATGAACCTCATTCTGGAGCATAGTTGGAACATAAGCTGAAACCTGCTCGGGAGCTGGTGGATTTCATGTAAAGAGGATTAGATCCTGGCTTTACAAATGTAATGCAGAAAGTCTGTCGCAGGAATGTTCTCTTCTTGTTAAGGAAGGTACAAAATAATATGGAGATCTTCCTGAAATCAACACGCCTTAATCATGTTCTTTGTAACCTTTAAGCAATACTTTGTCTGTCTGTCTGTCTGTCTGTCTGTCTGTCTGTCTGTCTGTCTGTCTGTCTGTCTGTCTGTCTGTCTGTCCATCCTCACCACATCCATAAACCTCCTCATTGGCTTTCCACTTTTTCTCCTCCTTTCTCCTTCCACTCCAACCCATGTAATGCAGAGATTTATAGAGCCGGCTTTGTGCACAGGGACATTGTCATGCTGGAACAGGTTTCCTATTTGAAGTGAAGGGGAAATTTTTAATGCATCCAAAGACATCCTATACAATTGTGTACCTCTAACAGTTTGGCTGAAAAAGTGTCTTAATATAGTGCAAAAGAAAAAAAATGTTTATGTGCAGTTCACCATCTTGCCACAAGGTGAAAACCCTCCAAAACACTCTAAAATGAATCTACTTTTTCAATTTTACGTCAGCAAGCATCTGTGACTTTTCTGTGATTTATCAGACATGATCCAAATTTTCAGAGATGGAGGTAGAAATGGGTTTGCTGCCACAGTAAAGTGTTTCAGAGAGCCAAGGCAGGCTGGTTTCGGGTCTGTAATTTTGTTATCACTTCAGATTAAATTCTCAGAACGATTTTCTCGAAGAAATGTACATAAGTGCTTTGGGTACAGGGAGTGATGTTAGAGTAGGACCGGATGATTACCAGTCAGCGCTGCAGTTACAGGGTCTGTGATTTTTGTTTTCAGTTTTGTACAGGTTTTACCAAAAAAATACCCAGACATGTTTACGCTGAACGCTCTGAGATCATCCGGTATCAGACATCAGTCATGGGGTGAATGATTTGCTTCGATCCGGCATTTCGCAAAACATTAAAACAATTTAATGTTAAACAGCTGTTTCATGATGTAGATATAATTATAGATTTTCCTGCCACATTTATATAATGTTAATATATTGGGCAATTATGTGCAATAATTTCAGTGCAATAATAATAATAATAATAATAATAACAATCCCAAGTTCCAATGCATCAAGTTCTGATCCTAAATCTTTCAATTCTTTCAACATTGTTTACATTTACATTTGTGGCATTCAGCAGACGCCCTCATCCAGAGCGACGTACAAAAGTGCTCTAGTCGAACATTTTCCCAGAAGAGTGGAGGATATTATAACAGCAAGTAGAAAACTAAATGTAGAACAGGATTACTTTGTTTTACCAAAGTAGCACATCACAAATGTTATGGTCAGGTGTCAAGTCAAGTCAAGTTTATTTCTATAGTGCTTTTCACAACAGACATTGTCTCAAAGCAGCTTTACAGGATTAACCAGTGAAGGTGATTTGTGTGAATTTGTCCCTGATGAGCAGCCGTGGCAACTGTGGTAAAGGAAAAACTCTCTTAGATGTAATGAGGAAGAAACCTTGAGAGGAACCAGACTCAAAAGGGGAACCTCATCCTCATTTGGGTGACATCAAGAGTTTGATTATAGTCTTTCAACAATACTGAACACTGGAGAGTGAGAACTAACATGAGCACTGGAGTGTAAGATTATAAGTGATGTTCTTTCTACAGTCTTATACAGTCATTTGAGATTATGGAACCAGGAGCTACTGAGCAACTCGTAAAATATCTCAACAATTTGAGATCATCCCAGATCCAACACCAGCTTCTTCATGCCAGAGCCTTTAAACACTCAAAGAGGTCCAGTGTCCAAACTGCACATGAAGTGGGATCCAACTGGTGCTGGTACATCTCTAGATAGTTCGGGATGTTTGTGAGCTTCTTTAAAGGTCCATAATCTTCATGAGGTGGGACGTGACAGGGGCTGGAGCAACCTCAGGATGCCTCGGGATGGGTAAAGAGAGAGAAGCAGTGGTGTCCACAAACATTTAGTCGTACTATATAAAGGATCCGGTGTGTAGCCACAACCATCAGACCGTACGGCGTAATAATAATAATAGAAATAATGATATTTACTCTTTTATTAGTCCCACCATGAAAAGAAGCACTGATAATTTGACATTTTATACATAACGGGAGTAAAATGAAAGATCGTGTCATTTCCTGGCATGTTTTTATTTATTTTTTTGATGAAAACGAGTGAATCGTGACTCATTTGGTCTTTTTTTTGCCTGTTGTTGTTACATTTGGGACTCTGGTTGTTTTTGGTTATCTTTCTGGGTGGCTTTTTTTTATTTCTGTGAAAAAAGCAGAGCCTCAGGGTGCAGCAGTTTATTTAGAGGTGCACACACACACACACACACACACACACACACACTGTGCCTGAGATCAGAGCCAGAGAATAACAGGACCTCCCTCTGTACATCCTGTTATCTTTGGCCTCTCCAGTCTGCCTAATTGAGACTGACAGAGCAGTTCGTTTTCTATTAGAGCCAACGAGTAACATGCATTTATCATTTAGCTGTAATTCATGAGCGTATTATCCGCCGCAGCGACCAACACAACACAAAACACCATTAACTGCATACACAAAAACAACCCAAACACTGACACACAAACAATCTGTTTTCCCCCACAAAAGTTTTCCATTCGCTACTCTCTAAGATAAAGATATATACACTTTCAGGTAAAAAAACAACATAAAAACAGCACCCGCCCGAAAAATTCCAGTAAATTGTGTGTGATGAAGAAAGACAAGCCGTGACTGATTTACAGAGACTCTGACTACAGGAGAAGGTTCTGTCATAATGGGAGGGTTTGGAGGATCAAACATACACTTTCAATTATGTTTTCTGCCTGGGCCAGGAAGAAACACACACACACACACACACACACACACACACACACACACTTTAAATTGCGATCATGTTACTGCTCTGTTTCCCTCTGTGATAATTTGATTATATCTTTTTTTTATGTACTCTGTCATTTTATTCCAATCCAATCCAATCCAGTCCAATTCTATCCTATCCCATCTTGTTCTATACGTTTATAAAACCGTTTCTAATCTAATCTACCCTATCCAATCCAATCCTTTTACAATAAGTATTCTAATCTATGCTACCTAATCCAATCTTATTATGTCTCATTTTATCCAATCCAATCCCTTTGTAACCTATTCTAATGTATCCAATCTATTCCAATTTTATGCAGTCCTATCCAATCCAATCCAACCCAATCTAAATCCTATCTCATCCATTTCCATTTAATCCAATCCAATTCAACACTATCTAATCCAATCCTGTTCTATACTATATTATCCGATCCTATCTTCTATCCAATCCAATCCAATCTAATCTAATCCAATCCCATAATATCCTATCCAGTCCAATCCTAAACTCTTGCACAAAGGGAATTCAGGAGCAATTCAAATCTATTAATCTATAAAAACGAAGTAGAATCCAATCAGGACGAACTCAGAGACACGAGTATCAGTCAGAGATGAAACCATGTGTAGAGCTTGAGATGTGTCTTTAGTGGCAGCCATTAAAATCACCCACTCAACCACTTAGAGCAGCTCATCAGACCAGTGTCACAACACACCCACAAACACACCCACACACACACACACACACACACACACACACACACACACACACACACACACACACACTCCTCAGAGTCTCTTATCGAGTCTTGTCTGTATTGATTCTGAAATGAGAGATTAATAATAATTTCAGCAGATTAGAAAAGACTCTAGAACACAAACAAACACACTCTACCCTATTTTACGATTCCTGTTCAATCCAGTACATTCTAGTCCCGTCTAATCCAGTCTGATCCAATTCAGTTCAGTTTAGTCCAAACCAATCAAATCTAGTCTATTACAGTCCAATGCAATTCAATTCAGTACAAACCAGTCCAATACAATACAATCCAGTCCAGTCAAGTCTAGTCCAATCCAGTCTAGACCAGTTCAGTTCAAACCAATCCAATCTATTCCAGTCCAAACAATCCAATCCATTCCAGTTCAGTTGAACCTAATCCAAGCTAGTCAAGACCAGTCCAATCCAGTGCAAACTAATTCAATCCAGTCTAGTCTTGTCTAGTCTAGTCTATTCTAGTCCAGTCCAGCAGTCCTGACTGCACCCAAGGCCTCCTCAGCTCAGCTACATCAGCTATATAAATCTCACACAAAATCTAATGGAACATCTTCCCGGAAAAGTGAAGCTTATTATAACAGCAAATTATGACTCAGTGTTGAATGAGATGTCAAAAAGCACATGCAAAACCTCTGTTCAGGTGTCCACAAACCTTTTTTTTTTACATAATGTATTTCGAATCTTATTCCAAAGTATACTGTAGAACCATCATTTTCCAGCTTGTTAGAAACCTTAGAGTGCAGGATCAGCCATGATATAGCGCCCCCAATGCAGCAGAGAGGATTAAACGCACTGCACAAGGGCCCAACACTGGCAGCTTGGCAATGTTGGAGCTTGAACCTATGCCCTTCTGATCAGAGGTTCTAAGGAGGTGGTAGCTTAGTGGTTAAGACATTGGTCTTTGGATCTGAAACTATACCAAGTTGCCATTCTTGTGCCTCTAAACAACTCACACTCTGGCTGTTTATAAGGCAGCACATTCCTTTAGGACGCTGATTAAGTTAACCACCAATCAGAATCCAGTATTCTGAGCTGAGTTCAGGAATAATCATAAAATCTGACATATAAGAAGTTCTGCCTCAATGCATCCCGGCAAGCATTTAATTAAAATAAGTTCTGATTTGTATTTAATGCATGGCGGTTTTACCTCCATTTTTCTGTCTATACAGCTGATCTATGGTTTTTTGTGTACCGGGATTCCCCTTTGGAAACCTTTGCCTGGAGCGACAGGCATGCCGCCGTGACTCGTCCTCCTCAGCAATGCTGCTAAAATCAATTCCCAGTCCCACGACTTTTCATTTTCGCTTTAGTCCATAACATCAATCTACCCAACAGGGACTGGCTGCTCCTTATCCTCTCTCTGTGCCTGTGTTTCGTGTCTCACTGCACTGGTGAGCCACTGCGAGGACGATGATGATTAAACCCTCAGATACGAGGCGAGAGATTGTACACTGAGAGCCAGCGTTCAGCTTTTAGATGTTCACAGAAAGAAATCAGAGAAAGCTCCAGATCATTTTACCTTCATTTCACTTCTAATTCAACTCTGTGATTATCGTGGCCTCAGATTCACTGGTGAGGTTACAGAAAGTAAAACCTGATCAGCTTTACACAATTAATTAATCAAATACGGAAAAGTGGAATGAAAGAAGGAAGGGGAAAAGGAAAGGGAAGGAAATAGGCAGGAAAAGGAAATCATCGAAATGATATAAAAATGAAGGGAAGAGAATGAAAGGAAAAAAATAAAGAACTTAGAAAGAATAATAAGAACAGTTTTAAGGAATTGCATGAAAGGAAAGAAACAAGAACAAATAAAAATATAAAGGAAATAAATAGAAAAAGAAAGGTGAATGAAAAGAAAAAGAAAAAGAAAAAGCACAAAAAAAGGAAAACATGAAGAAGAAATGAAAAGAAAATGGAATGAAAGGACTGGAACAAGAAGGAAAGAAAATAAAAAGGTAAAGAAAAGAAAGAAGGAGAAAGCAATGGGAAGAAAGAATAGAAATGGAAGGAAAAGATAAAAGAAATAAGAAAAAGAATTTATAAGGAGAAGAAATTCAAAGAAAATAAAGGTAATTGAATGAAAGAAACAAGAAAAAAAGAAAATCCATGAAGAGAAAAGAAAAAGAAAAGGAAAAAAATAAAAAGAACTTAGAAAGAATAATAAGAACAGTTTTAAGGAATTGCATGAAAGGAAAGAAACAAGAACAAATAAAAATATAAAGGAAATAAATAGAAAAAGAAAGGTGAATGAAAAGAAAAGTGGAAGAAATGAAAAGAAAATGGAATGAAAGGACTGGAACAAGAAGGAAAGAAAATAAAAAGGTAAAGAAAAAGAAAGAAGGAGAAAGCAATGGGAAGAAAGAATAGAAATGGAAGGAAAAGATAAAAGAAATAAGAAAAAGAATTTATAAGGAGAAGAAATTCAAAGAAAATAAAGGTAATTGAATGAAAGAAACAAGAAAAAAAGAAAATCCATGAAGAGAAAAGAAAAAGAAAAGGAAAAAAATAAAAAGAACTTAGAAAGAATAATAAGAACAGTTTTAAGGAATTGCATGAAAGGAAAGAAACAAGAACAAATAAAAATATAAAGGAAATAAATAGAAAAAGAAAGGTGAATGAAAAGAAAAAGAAAAAGAAAAAGCACAAAAAAAGGAAAACATGAAGAAGAAATGAAAAGAAAATGGAATGAAAGGACTGGAACAAGAAGGAAAGAAAATAAAAAGGTAAAGAAAAAGAAGAAGGAGAAAGCAATGGGAAGAAAGAATAGAAATGGAAGGAAAAGATAAAAGAAATAAGAAAAAGAATTTATAAGGAGAAGAAATTCAAAGAAAATAAAGGTAATTGAATGAAAGAAACAAGAAAAAAAGAAAATCCATGAAGAGAAAAGAAAAGGAAAAAATAAAGGAAAATGGCAATAAAAAAAGAAAACATAGGAAAAGAACAAACAAGGAAAAAGGAGGAAATGAAAAGAAAAGTGGAAGAAATGAAAAAAAGGAGTAGAATGAAAGAAAATAAACAAGAAGGAAAAAAATAAATGAAATTGAAAAAGAAAGAAAGAAAGAAACAAACAAACAAACAAAATGTAAATAAAAAAGAAATGAAAAAAAGGAAAAAGGGGGATATGAAATCCAAAAAAGAAGAAGGAGAATTAATAAAAAGAAAACAAAGGGACTAAAATAAAAATGGAGAATTTTGGGGTTTTGTTACATTAAAGGTTTTATTTGTATAATTTTGAAGAAAATAATTAATTTAATCCATTTTGGAATAAAGCTGTAAGTAGAACTGCATCAACTGATCAATAAAATACTGATATTTGTTGACGTTATCGACTAGTTGGCCTGCTGAAGTTATTATAACTGAAACTGCTGACGTTGCAGTTTAGCGTGACGGTAAGATACACAGCCGCTTGTGAAATGACGGCGAGTTCAGGGTCAAAGGCAGCAGGAAAAACTGTGTGTCACGGATGAAGGATCAGCACGATCAGCAAAAAGTGTCGAATCCTCATCATGTGTGAATGGTGTAGTTTAGTAAAGTGCTATTGTGTTTGTATCTTCAGGAAAGTCGCACTGGATCTGTTCTGTCGTGACTCCGAGCGTCAAGTGGCTCAATCAGTTCGCTCGCGACATCGTGATGATTCGATTACAACGGTGCCACAAACACTGAATCTACTAAACTCAACTAAAAGCTGCAAATAACAGCAGCAGTAAACGATCACATCTTTACTCACTGTTGTGCTTTTCAGCGACTGATTGTGCTTTTGATGCACATTTTTTCCTTTTTTTTTTTTTATGAAGTCTGTTTGCTCGCTGCGTTTCTCCTTCCGTTCTCTTTTTTTTACATCCGTCCACTACAGCAGTAACTCATCTGTTTTCATACGTGATTTACTGCGGCTACGCTCAAATGCCGTTTTCACTGTTTGTATTGTTTGTATATTTATTTTATGCACAAATCATTTTATTATGAAATGTAATTATATTCCAGATGCTTATATCTTAATCATAATAATACCTTTTATTTTATTTAAACCCTCAAGGACACCGTACAGTAGAGTCAAATCATAAAATCAAACAACAACAAACAGCTATTTAACTGTTCGAATTAATCTGAAAAAGCGAATCTGAACAGATGAGTTTTGAGGGATGATTTAAAAGTGTTCAGAAAGTCACAATTTTGTCTTGATTGTGGAACAGAATTCCAAAGATGAGAAGCAGCTAAATGCCCTAAACCACAAAGTGACTAAACAGGAAGAAGGTACAGTGATGGAAACAGATGAGGAAGATCTGAAAGTGCACTTTGTGGTGTATGGGGTGTAGGTGATAAAGAACAGGGAGATCTGCTCGATAGAGGAGGTTTAGTAATTATACGGGCAGCTGGGTTCTGGTCCAGATGAAGATTATGAAGGAGTTTGTGAGGAAACCCAAACAAAAGAGAGTTACAATAGTCCATGCGTGAGGTAACTAGAGGTTGTACATGAACAGATGTGAAATTGAATGCGAGAAACGTACAAAGACGGATGATGTTCAGCTGATGTTCTTTACAACTACACATAATGTGTGTATCTTTTTGTCAACTTTCCATCTGCAAATATCATCAAAAACAATACAAATGTTGATTTTCTGTACACAATTTACATCTTGTACACCTTGTTTTTAGAAAGAAACAAACCAGCATGAGTGAATTTGTTAAAAGAGAAATCCCACATGCACTCATGAAGCAGCCACTATAAGCTTTAAAATGTCTAAAATAAAGATCATTAAATTTTTATTTTTTAAGTACATTTTCACCTGTAAATATCCTGAATTACAGATTTACATTTCTGATCTGATTAATAAAACTGTAACATAACTAAATATTGGAAAAGTAAAGGTTGTGACTATTTCCCATATGAACTGTAAATATAATATAAAAAAACTCAAATGTTTGTCACAAATATTAACAAGTTCATTTACAGAAACTAAAATTTCATCCTCAGAATATGAAGTTAAAAGTGTGTGTGTAATTCTGTCAGCCATCATCCTGGATAGCAGGGGTCTGTGCTTTACACACACACACACACACACACACACACACACACACACACACATGCTCTCATCAGATGCTCATCAGAGCAGAGCTGCCAGTTGTGATTTGTGTCTGATGGTGTGAAATGGTGTGAAATTGTTTTTCCTGGTAATCACTTCAATCTTCTAACCACACACTCATTCATAAACATAACCATAAAAATAAACACACACACACACACACACACACACACACACACACACACACACACACACACACATAACCTGCTGTGGTCTTTAATAGGAGACCAGACTCTGACCTGCAAATTTGACGTGGAACTTGTTCTCAGGTTTGAGGATCTGGACATATAGAGGACAGTTGGGGGCAAAATCTTTCACCGCCCAAGCTCTGAGGATAGTCTGATGATCCTGAGAGAGAGAGAGAGAGAGAGAGAGAGAGAGAGAGAGGAAGTGGAAAAGAGAGAAAGAATAAATAGAGGATGATAGATAGAAAGACAATATTGCATGTAAAATAATTCATACCTATATGGTAACCAATAAAAACGATTAGAAAGAGACAGAGGGATGGAGAGATGAAGAAAACATAACAAACACAGAGAGAAAAAGGAAAAGATAGAGTGAGACAGAGACAGACAGCGATGAAGAGAGAGACGGTGATGAAGAATACATAGGGAGGAAGAGACAAATACAAATACAAATAGAAATGCAGATACAGACAGAGAAATATGAAACAGGACAGACAGTGAAACATAGAGACAAATAGTTAGATGTGGAGAAAGACAGAGACAAACAAGAAGTCACAGAGAAAAACAGAGCGATACAATGAGACATTGAGACAGACAGAGACAGAAAGTGAGATATTAAAAAGACAGAGACTGACAGTGAGACGTGGAGAAAGAAAGAGACAGACAGTGAGATGTGGAAAAAGACAGAGACAGACAGAGACACAATGGGACACAAAGAAAGACAGATACAGACAGTGAGATATAAAGAAAGACTCAGACAGAAGAGACATGGACAGAGAGGGAGAACGAGGGAGAATCAGTAGGAACATACAGCAGCAAGGCGATCCACTTCAAACCGGTTACTCAGGATAAAACAGGCCTCGGCATCATCCATTCTGCAGCCAATCAGAACACAGGGATGAGACAGAACCAGGAAGTGCAGGGCATTAGATACACACACACACTCCATAATGAAGAAAACAAAGAGGTAATGAGGGAGAGTGTTTAAGAGAGGAGAGAGAGAGAGAGAGAGAGAGAGAGAGAGAGAGAGAGAGAGAGAAGAGAGACAGAATGATTCACAGAGAGAAAGTAAGACAGTAGAAGAGACAGACACAAATAGACAGACAGAGATAGTAAGAGAGAAAGGCAGAAGAACAGATAGATAGATAGATAGATAGATAGAGAGAGAGAGAGAGAGAGAGAGAGAGAGAGAGAGAGCGAGAGAGAGAGAGAGAGAGAGATAAAGAGAGACAAAGAGACAAACAGAGCGGCAGGAAAATAGAAAGTGAAAGATACAAGAAAAACAGAGATTGATGAACAGAAAAAGAGAGAAAGGCAGAGAGAGAGATGAGTGAGAGATGGAGAGAGTGAGAGAGAGAGAGAGAGAGAGAGAGAGAGAGAGAGAGAGAGAGAGAGATGAATCTTCTTTCAGAATTAATATAAACTGTAATGGAGATAAAGTGAACACAACAGTCAATAGCAGCTCTGCTAATAATGATGGGAAATCAGCAGACACTGGTGCAACGCTAACGCAAACAGCCAACTGCTATCTTATAGCATCGTCTGTTTACTGCTTATCACTCTTAGCCATGTTAGCCTTCACTAATTATTTTCATAATAATCAAAGTGCTGCTGCAGGTCTGATCAGGAGGTCTCACAGCCATGCCCAGGATCCTTGTGAAGCTCCTGCACTGTTAATCCAATCCTGATGGAATTCCACGATTCTCAGAATGGAAATATTTTTCTTTCTCTCCTTCAGAAAAAAAACACAAGTTATGTGCATGTCACCAATCTTCAGGTGCGAATTGGTGTGGACCTGGTGGAGTAAACACTGACTCACGAGAAGAACTCAGGAGCTGTTACGTGACCAGGACAGATGAAAACCTTCACAGATAAGTTCTTTGGGAATATCTATAGACAGGTGAGGAATTAAAGGAACAAACGCAACGTCCGGTTCCTTTCACAGTTTCTCTGCTGCATCTATATTGAGGTTTTTTTATCATCAAATATCACATTTATACATGAACATTGGGTTTCCTGGATGCCATGACATCCGTAATAGCAGGAAAGGTCTGTGATATCTGCCCTCTTCCACATACAGGAGATGTTTTTGAGAGTGTTAATTTGATTGAAATGGGAGCACAAGTTCCCTCCTAGACACTAGACGTTGTAATATCATAAGATGCAACAATTCCAACTTTTTTGACTGAGATCTTCCAGAAATTCTAGGGGATAATCAACTAAAAATTATACAAGTCCATAAACATGTCCGTCACGAAACTGACAATGATTTATAATGACTGCTGACGGATGGATATAATTTGCAAAAAAAAAAAAAACTCACTCCTAATCACAATTAAGTAGGAACCTGAAAGCTCTTACTTAGCCCTCATCAGGTCCTGGTCTTTAAGTGCTGAGCCCTGCAGGTAGATGACCCTCTGAGCCCAGAGTGGGATGTGTAGAACCCGCCGAACCTGGACGTCGATCTCCGTCGGACACAGGATCACCACGTAGTAGTCCTGCATACCAGCCGGAGATAGAGGTAAAGGAGAAAAAAGTCAAACCTGAAAATCGTCATTAACATAACGACCAACCAAATTTCAGTAACATTTTCAGTAAATGGCCATGTTTACAATAAACATCATCTACAGTGTGAAGCATGGTGGTGGAAGCATCATACTAAGCTTTACCTTATGATTGCTTCTTCTTAGAGATTCCTCATTCCTCATGTAACACATCAATCAATCAATCTATCTATCTATCTATCTATCTATCTATCTATCTATCTATCTATCTATCTATCTATCTATCTATCTATCTATCTATCTATCTATCTTATAGTGTGACATACAAAAGCTTATGAACGTGTTATGAACGCCTTTTGAACCTGTTAGAAATGCCTTATGAACATATTAGGGGCATGATATGAATGCCTTATAAACATCTTATGAATGCTTTATAAACATGTTAATAATGCCTTATGAGCATGTAATGAATGTGTTGAGTGTTTTATGAACATGTTACGAACACCTCACAAACATTTTATAAACACTTTATGAATGTGATTTGAACGTGTTATAAATGCCTTACGAACGCTTTATGCACCTGCTAGGAATATTTCCAAATGCCTAATAAACATGTTATGCATGCCTTATGAATGTATATGTCTATTCTCAGGTGACAAACACATTTCCTCCATAGCAAGTGGGACACAAACGTCTGTGTGCCACATGATCTTAACCATCGCATCACGCTCTATTGGAGGAAAACCATCTCGCAACAATAATTGGAATTCAGGCTGCATTGCTATGACAACAATCCGCTCCATTCCCGCTGTTCATTTGCACTTCAGAGGATGTATCTCTCTCTCTTATACACACACACACACACACACACACACACACACACACACACACACACACACACACACACATTACACGAAGCTCCATGAGGTGTTGCAGCAATCAAAATACAAACACAGATGCAGCACGTGTTCCCACAACAAGGTTTATTTATAGAAATCTATTTGCCCTGAGTGCTGTAATAGAGACGTGTGTGTGTGTGTGTGTGTGTGTGGTTTCTTGCTGACTGTAATGTGTTTAGACTGAAACAGATTCCCTGATTTACATTAATGCTGCTGTAATCCTCATGCCAGAGGCTGCCAGGAGCTCCAGCTGGGGATTACACCTCTCAGATCCCTAATGAGACTTTTAGATACGCATGTAAAACACACACGCACACACACACACACACACACACACACACACACACACACACACACACACACACACACACACACACACACAATTTTGTGTGTCTGTCTGTCTGTCTGCCTGCCTACCATTATGTCATTCCATCCATCCATCCATCCATCCATCCATCCATCCATCCATCCATCCATCCATCCATTTATCCATCTATCCATCCATCCATCCATCCATCTGAAAATGCTACATTAATAATGGGGAAACTGATGCTGTATCTGTAGAATGTTGTGGATTGTGCTGCTGCCATGTGATTGGTTGACTGGAAAACTGTATAAATCATTAAAGTGGCCAGTGAGGGAAAGTAGTGAACAATATAATTATAAACACATAAGAACACAAGCATGGTGCTGATCTTACTCACACAAGACGTGTTCACAAACGCACCTGCAGTCTGGGGTGCGCAAAGAACTCGTTGAGGAAATCCATGAGGAGGTCTATCTTCAGACAGCTGACACAGAGCACAACGTGTTTCTCGGTCTGTGCTCTGTAGCGGCTGTAGTTTCCACCAGACTTCTGTCTCTCCATCCACAAGAAAGCCAGCTGCTCAAACTGGGGACCAAATGGAGTGAAAGGTCAAACAGATCGTTGATTATTGACAAACCCTAAACCTATTTTCTACATTTTGAGTTTATATTCCATAAACCTAATAATCTCCACTTTGGAACATTGAATTACATTAAATTGAATTGAATGGAATTGAATTGAAACTTTGAAAGATTTAGGAACTTATGAGGAACACACTTGCTCTATAACCTCTTTATCTCTGTAAATCTGCTTTAAAACAATGTCCATTGTAAAAAAAAAAAAAAAAAGAAAAGAAAGAAAGAAAGAAAAACGCTTTACAAATAAAACTAAACTGATCTAAGCTGTTGAAACACTTCCCTGTATTTCCATATATCATATGATGTTTAACAAACGCCCAGGCAGAGGGACTGAGCTGGGAAGGATGTGCTGCAAGTTATAAAGGATGGAGATGGAAATGTGTTGACTAGTGAGAAGAGTGTGAGAAGGTTGGATGGTGTGGAGATGGTAAAGCAGGAAGTGGATAGGATTAGTAAGGAGGAAGTGAGAGCAGCTATTAAGAGGATGAAGAGTGGAAAGTCGGTAGAACCAGATGACATGGAGATGTTTAGGAGAGATGCAGTGGAGTTTTTAACTAGATTGTCTAACAGGATTTTGGAAGGTGAGAAGATGCCTGAAGAATGGAGAAGGAGTGTGCTGGTACTGATCTTTAAGAATAAGGGAGATGTGCAGACCTGCAGTAACTACAGGGGAATTAAGTTGATCAGTTACATCATGAGTTTATAAGAAAGATCAGTGGAAGCCAGGCTGAGAGAAGAGGTGACCATCTGTGAGCAACAGAATGTTGTCATGCCGAGGAAGAGCACCACAGACGCATTATTTGCTTTGAGGATGTTGATGGAGATAGAGAAGGTCAGAAGGAGTTGCATTGAGTGTTTCTGGATTTAAAACAATCTAAAATTGTAATTTTAGGCCTTAAATTCTTTGTTTGAGGTGTTAAATTTCAAACAGATCTTCATTTTTCAATGTCCATGTAACGCTCCCTCTACTGCACAAGGAATTTCTCCTGCAGGACTTTTGTTTGTAAGTTTCCATGTTGCTGAAGGTTTTTTTCTTGATAAATCCAAATATATTTCACTGTATTACGACTACAAATGAGACCAACATGCAACAGCCAATCAGCTTTCTGTTATTGAGGTGAATCTCTCTCGGATTGTACCACTGACGTAAAACGGATTTAAATTTTTTTAGCTTTGGGGAAGTGCAAGTTTAGCGATACTTGGCTTGAAATTAAATCTTCATTAAGCTCAATTGCTAACAATGTGTTTGTGTGTGTGTGTTTGCGTGTTTGTGATGTGTGATTCTTTTTAATCAGTCTTCAAAAGGTCTTGAAAGTCTTAAATTTGACTTAGCAGAAACCCTGATGACCAAATAGGTCCCACATACTCCTACACTACGCCTGGACTATGCAGGGGGCTCTGGTGATGAGCTAATAGTGATTTATTTGCCATTGTGGAAACAGAATTAATTTGGTTTCTCTGTCTGGGTAACAGAAAACAGAAAAAAACAATAAAAAAAGCGATTGAGAACATAGAATCAAATCTGTCGCTTTTCGCAGTGAGATGCTTCTAGAACTTGATGCTTCTATGAACACAGCAATTACTTACAAAATTTCAAAAGGTTCCCGATTCAAGGTTCTTGTGAGAAGAGATTGCATATGTTTATCTATAACGGCAAAAGTTTGTGGACACCTGAGCATAACGTGTTTCTCGGTCTGTGCTCTGTAGCGGCTGTAGTTTCCACCAGACTTCTGTCTCTCCATCCACAAGAAAGCCAGCTGCTCAAACTGGGGACCAAATGGAGTGAAAGGTCAAACAGATCGTTGATTATTGACAAACCCTAAACCTATTTTCTACATTTTGAGTTTATATTCCATAAACCTAATAATCTCCACTTTGGAACATTGAATTACATTAAATTGAATTGAATGGAATTGAATTGAAACTTTGAAAGATTTAGGAACTTATGAGGAACACACTTGCTCTATAACCTCTTTATCTCTGTAAATCTGCTTTAAAACAATGTCCATTGTAAAAAAAAAAAAAAAAGAAAGAAAGAAAGAAAGAAAAACGCTTTACAAATAAAACTAAACTGATCTAAGCTGTTGAAACACTTCCCTGTATTTCCATATATCATATGATGTTTAACAAACGCCCAGGCAGAGGGACTGAGCTGGGAAGGATGTGCTGCAAGTTATAAAGGATGGAGATGGAAATGTGTTGACTAGTGAGAAGAGTGTGAGAAGGTTGGATGGTGTGGAGATGGTAAAGCAGGAAGTGGATAGGATTAGTAAGGAGGAAGTGAGAGCAGCTATTAAGAGGATGAAGAGTGGAAAGTCGGTAGAACCAGATGACATGGAGATGTTTAGGAGAGATGCAGTGGAGTTTTTAACTAGATTGTCTAACAGGATTTTGGAAGGTGAGAAGATGCCTGAAGAATGGAGAAGGAGTGTGCTGGTACTGATCTTTAAGAATAAGGGAGATGTGCAGACCTGCAGTAACTACAGGGGAATTAAGTTGATCAGTTACATCATGAGTTTATAAGAAAGATCAGTGGAAGCCAGGCTGAGAGAAGAGGTGACCATCTGTGAGCAACAGAATGTTGTCATGCCGAGGAAGAGCACCACAGACGCATTATTTGCTTTGAGGATGTTGATGGAGATAGAGAAGGTCAGAAGGAGTTGCATTGAGTGTTTCTGGATTTAAAACAATCTAAAATTGTAATTTTAGGCCTTAAATTCTTTGTTTGAGGTGTTAAATTTCAAACAGATCTTCATTTTCAATGTCCATGTAACGCTCCTCTACTGCACAAGGAATTTCTCCTGCAGGACTTTTGTTTGTAAGTTTCCATGTTGCTGAAGGTTTTTCTTGATAAATCCAAATATATTTCACTGTATTACGACTACAAATGAGACCAACATGCAACAGCCAATCAGCTTTCTGTTATTGAGGTGAATCTCTCTCGGATTGTACCACTGACGTAAAACGGATTTAAATTTTTTTAGCTTTGGGGAAGTGCAAGTTTAGCGATACTTGGCTTGAAATTAAATCTTCATTAAGCTCAATTGCTAACAATGTGTTTGTGTGTGTGTGTTTGCGTGTTTGTGATGTGTGATTCTTTTTTTAATCAGTCTTCAAAAGGTCTTGAAAGTCTTAAATTTGACTTAGCAGAAACCCTGATGACCAAATAGGTCCCACATACTCCTACACTACGCCTGGACTATGCAGGGGGCTCTGGTGATGAGCTAATAGTGATTTATTTGCCATTGTGGAAACAGAATTAATTTGGTTTCTCTGTCTGGGTAACAGAAAACAGAAAAAAACAATAAAAAAAGCGATTGAGAACATAGAATCAAATCTGTCGCTTTTCGTCGCAGTGAGATGCTTCTAGAACTTGATGCTTCTATGAACACAGCAATTACTTACAAAATTTCAAAAGGTTCCCGATTCAAGGTTCTTGTGAGAAGAGATTGCATATGTTTATCTATAACGGCAAAAGTTTGTGGACACCTGAGCATAAGATTGGGATGTGAGGAGCCCTGGGGTGCAGTCAGCCTTCCAGTTCATCCTACAGGTGTTCAATAGGGTTGGAGCTCTATAGCAGATCTTCCACTCCAACCCATGGAAAGCAGATCTTCATGGAGTTTTTTTTTTGTGCAAAATAAGGGAGAAATTTCCTGCTGGCACATCTGGAGACGTCCTGTACAATTGTGTGCATCCAAGTTTGTGGTAACAGTTTGGGGAAGAACCAGATATGGCTGGAAAAGTCAGTCACTATATAGTGTATAATTATTAGTGAATTAAGTGTAATCCTGAGTTAAAGAACTAATCCCCTGCGTATGAATGACTACCATAACAGTAAAACTCACTTTGCTAATAGACGTAAGTCTCCTTTATAAGGAGAGAGTTATTTATAGTTACACACACTTTGAGAAAACACTTATTCCACACACACTTTAAGCAGAACCGTGGGGTTACGCTTCTGCTTTCACAGACCGCTTTTCATTTATCACTCTTTCACATCCATAGTAGTGAGGAAAGGCATTTCGAAATTGTATAGGAGTAAAAACATATTAGACGTTCAATTATAGCGATGGAAATGTTTTCCGGAATGAAAAAAACAATTTGACTCAACACATTTTACTTGGTTGCACTACACAAATCCTACATATTAAGCAAAATCAGTTACTGTTGGAAATAACGTGCAGTAATTTTCAATTCAAGTCAAGAGGCTTTTAGTGTCATTTCTACTATACACAATGGTACACAGTACACAGTAAAAACAAGACAATGTTCCTCCAGAACCCTGGTGCTTCAACAAAACAACATAGAACCTACAACACATAACATAAAGCTACATTAAGTGCATTGAGTGCAACCTAGTGCAAACTTTGCAAACAAAAAACAGTACAGACAGACAGTACAGATAGACAGACAAACAGTACAGACAGACAGACAACAGTACAGACAGACAGTACAGACAGACAGTCAAACAGTACAGACAGACAGACAACAGTACAGACAGACAGACAAACAGACAAACAGTACAGACAGACAGACAAACAGTACAAACAGACAGACAACAGTACAGACAGACAGACAACAGTACAGACAAACAGTACAAACAGACAGACAACAGTACAGCCAGACAGACAGACAGACAACAGTACAGACAGACAGACAAACAGTACACACAGACAGACAAACAGTACAGACAGACAGACAGACAGACAGACAGACAGACAGTACAGACAGACAGACAACAGTACAGACATACAGACAACAGTACAGACAGACAGTACAGACAGACAGTCAAACAG
The DNA here is from genome assembly GCF_014805685.1 of Silurus meridionalis. NCBI lineage: Eukaryota > Metazoa > Chordata > Actinopteri > Siluriformes > Siluridae > Silurus > Silurus meridionalis. The sequence goes on along the minus strand of NC_060905.1, from coordinate 3,288,950 downwards.
TACAGACAGACAGACAGTACAGAGAGTCAGACAAACAGTACAAACAGACAGACAACAGTACAGACAGACAGACAACAGTACAGACAAACAGTACAAACAGACAGACAACAGTACAGCCAGACAGACAGACAGACAACAGTACAGACAGACAGACAAACAGTACACACAGACAGACAAATAGTACAGACAGACAGACAGACAGACAGACAGACAGACAGACAAACAGTACAGACAGACAGACAAACAGTACAGACAGACAGACAGACAGACAGACAGTACAGACAGACAGACAACAGTACAGACAGAAAGACAACAGTACAGACAGACAGACAACACAAGACAACACAAAACACATAATCCAAGATAGCACTGACAGTAAACCTATTGTATACTCTGAATATACAGTACTGTGCAAAGATAACTATAAAAACTATAACTGAGAGTAAATATAAACAAACACAATGCGGTGTAGAAAAGAGAAGTAGCAGCAGTCAAGAGGTGCAAAAAACAGCATGTAAACAGTGTAATAAGTTTAAGTATAAATAATGATAAATAAATGATGGTGGAATGGATTGAGATGAGTAGTGAATGTGTTAAGTTCAGGTTGTACAGTTTGGTCACAGTTGAGTGAGTGTGTCGTTTTTTTTTGTACGTTTTTGTTAGAAAACACGTTCCAGGTGGATGTTGCCTGTCTGGGAATTTCAAATTGGATGCACTTTTGAACAGATTGCAGCACTGCTCTCTGACCATTCGATGCACTCAAAATATCATTTTGGACTTTGTGCTTTAAAAAAATGATAATGATTGACAATATTTAATGCATAAATGAATCATTTAATTTAGATTCAAAACCATCATTACATTAAACAAAAAATTCTTTCCACAACGAGATCATTAGCACTAACTTGTGCATCTCAATAACTGAGGACGAAGCGATAGCCAACAATACGATACATCAAAGATACATATAAAAAAGCTACCCGATGCGATACGATTTACCCGATTATGAATCTATTTCGATTCGATTCAATACATTGCGATTCAATGTAGTACAATGCAATGGCAAAAATATGATGTTCTGCAATTCAATATATTCAGAGAGTTCAATTTTATTTCTTTGGTTCAGACAGACAGCGAATCAGCAAAGTGCTGATTCGCCAGACTATCTTTTCCTGGAAGATGCAGCTCTGCCTCTGCCATGTAAATCTGTATTCTATGTGACTCTCAGGACACGCGTCCGTAGTGTGGTGATACGTCTTGGAAAAATCTTGTGGATTTGAAGGCAGTACATGCAAATTTGCTTACCTCAAGCTCTCTTTGCATAATTAGCATCCCAAGTATCATTTTTTCCCCTCCATATACCCCTCCTCCACCACCGCCTTCTCTCCTGCCTTTCTTACTCAGAAAAAACACAATTGCCTCAGCGTGATTCATGTTGTTCGATTTGTTTGTGGTTTGTTTACCACTTGCACTAGTGCTAAACTAGCACTTATTTTTCTATACAGACTTTTATCGGCGCCTACAACTGGATATGCGTCATCACTGTACCGCCAACATGCATCTCGTACCTACGTTTTATTAGATCCATGTCGCACAGTGTGGTTTGTAACAATATTATAGGATTGCTATAATTCACACAGGGTGCAGAAAGCATTAAATTAAGCTCAAAGCTGATGAGTGTTTGGTCAGCTTATTCTTTAAACTGTGGCCAAGACACACAAACATAACAATTGTACAAGATCGTGGCTCCTTGAACACAATCCTCAGCAAATATCTGCTCAAGAAGGACGATCTGGCAACCTCGTCAATGCAAACCTCACGAAAGGTTTGTATCCTTGAACTGCAGCCATGTTCTTATTAAAAATCAATAAAAATAACTATTAGCTAATAGATAGTACAAAAACTGAATCAAAAAGCCAACATCCCGAACACACAACAATTTCACAGGGTCTTTTCAGCATCTTGTGGCTTCATGTGCACAGCAAACATCTGCTCAACAAGAACAATCTGGCAACCTTGTCAATGCAAACCACACAAAAACTACTTGCAGAATTATAACAAGCTGTAAATGAAATCTGGTTGGACATGTGTGTAAGCTGACTAATTTTGATGTTTGAAAATTGTTAAATGTTATGTGGAAAACCACCTATTTGTTTGTTTGTTTGTTTATTTATTTATTTATTTATTTATTTATTTATTTATTTATTTATTGTTTTTAATAAAAATATGCAATCCTTGCCACAGCAATTTACTTTACTTTAATTTAATTTAATTTAATTTAATTTAATTTAATTTAATTTAATTTAATTTAATTTAATTTAATTTAATAAACTTAAATTAAATTTAATTAAATTAAATTAAAAAAATATGTGCAACTCCAAGCTTGGCAATAAAGCTCTTTCTGATTCTGATTCTAAATTGAATATGGACATCAGAAATTCAAATACAAAACAACCACACACGACCTGTGTGAGGACTGAGTCTGTCTGGAAGGAGACAGACGGTCTGATTACTGACATCACCTTATCAAAGTGCAGACAAAATCAAAATGGACAGGATGACCCCAAAACGACCTTGCGCAAATCCGCCAAATTAGAAGGGGACGAGGAAACCAAAGGGCTCAGGAAGGAACACGGCAGCGTCTGAGGAGATGACAGCTAGAGAACCTTTCAGTATTTTTTAGTCTGCATTCCATTTAAAGTGTATAGTGTGTGTGCTGAGAAATGAGAGAGACTAAAGAAAGCGCAAGCGAATATCGGATACGAGTTTTCCTGTAGCTTTCGCTAATCCATCTTCGCTAATAGAATGCTGGCAGGAATAATGAACGATCCTCCTGAACTTCGCTCCGGTTCACTCTTCGGCTCGTTCGTGACCACTTCCTCACTCGATTCTGTCAGCTTTCTAATAATGCCCTGACAACCGACACAAACACGACTTCATCTTCATAAAGCATTCGAGCAGGTGGGGGCGTGTTTTAATGTTATCGCTCGCTTTATGATCGAATAACGCAAAATACTTCCCTCACGGCGGGTCATAAAAATTATGAAGGGAAAAAAAATGGCATTTGGGATGCCACAGATTTAGATGAGGTTTTAGTCCTGCTTTTTGCAGCAGACTAGTAACTGCTGTATAACTGTTTAATGACATGAATATTTAAATCAAATCCAGTAACACACCAGATTTGCATAACCTTAATAAAGGTAAAGTCTTTTTTACTTGTTACATGTACATAACAGCACAGTGAAATTCTTTCTTCACATACTCTTTGAAGCCAGTATCAGAACGCAGGATCAGCCATGATACAGCACCCCCTGGAGCACAGAGGGTTAAGGGCCTTGTTTAAGGGCCCAAAAGTGGCAGCTTGGTGATAATGGGGCTTGAAGATTTACCATCAAGGAAAGTCAAATTTCAACCTTAAACATCGGAAACGAAATCCATCAACTCCAAATGACCAGGCTTCCTTCCCCCCTCTTAGATTATGACTATATATCAAAAGGTTCTTCGCCTCGTGCTTGCTAATCGATATGAAAATTTGCTGCGATTTTTTTATCATAATTATTGACATTATGTCATCCATGTTATGGATTAGTTCTGCTTTATAGATGATGCTATACAGTAGCCTGGATTCATTATCGTGCATTAAATCTCCACAAAATCCATATTCCCTGACTGCAGGAAGAGAGTTTTATTACTCATCTTTCTTTAAGCATGCTGTATAGGTTTTCTCCAAGCCCCATGTCTTTCCAGATTAATAGTGATGCCTTATAGATTCGTCCAGTATACAGGGAGTGCAGAATTATTAGGCAAGTTGTATTTTTGAGGATTAATTTTATTTGAGGATTTAATTTGAACAACAACCATGTTCTCAATGAACACAAAAAACTCATTAATATCAAAGCTGAATATTTTTGGAAGTAGTTTTTAGTTTTAGCTATTTTAGGGGGATATCTGTGTGTGCAGGTGACTATTACTGTGCATAATTATTAGGCAACAACAAAAACAAATTCATACCCATTTCAATTATTTATTTTTACCAGTGAAACCAATATAACATCTCAACATTCACAAATATACATTTCTGACATTCAAAACCAAACAAAACAAATCAGTGACCAATATAGCCACCTTTCTTTGCAAGGACACTCAAAAGCCTGCCATCCATGGATTCTGTCAGTGTTTTGATCTGTTCACCATCAACATTGCGTGCAGCAGCAACCACAGCCTCCCAGACACTGTTCAGAGAGGTGTACTGTTTTCCTCCTTGTAAATCGCACATTTGATGATGGACCACAGGTTCTCAATGGGGTTCAGATCAGGTGAACAAGGAGGCCATATCATTAGATTTTCTTCTTTTATACCCTTTCTTGCCAGCCACGCTGTGGAGTACTTGGACGTGTGTGATGGAGCATTGTCCTGCATGAAAATCATGTTTTCTTGAAGGATGCAGACTTCTTCCTGTACCACTGCTTGAAGAAGGTGTCTTCCAGAAACTGGCAGTAGGACTGGGAGTTCAGCTTGACTCCATCCTCAACCCGAAAAGGCCCCACAAGCTCATCTTTGATGATACCAGCCCAAACCAGTACTCCACCTCCACCTTGCTGGCGCCTGAGTCGGACTGGAGCTCTCTGCCCTTTACCAATCCAGCCACGGGCCCATCCATCTGGCCCATCAAGACTCACTCTCATTTCATCAGTCCATAAAACCTTAGAAAAATCAGTCTTGAGATATTTCTTGGCCCAGTCTTGACGCTTTCAGCTTGTGTGTCTTGTTCAGTGGTGGTCGACTTTCTGCCTTTCTTACCTTGGCCATGTCTCTGAGTATTGCACACCTTGTGCTTTTGGGCACCCAGTGATGTTGCAGCTCTGAAATATGGCCAAACTGGTGGCAAGTGGCATCTTGGCAGCTGCACGCTTGACTTTTCTCAGTTCACGGGCAGTTATTTTGCGCCTTGGTTTTTCCACACGCTTCTTGCGACCCTGTCGACTATTTTGAATGAAACGCTTGATTGTTCGATGATCACGCTCAGAAGCTTGGCTATTTTAAGACTGCTGCATCCTCTGCAATATATCTCACTATTTTTGACTTTTCTGAGCCTGTCAAGTCCTTCTTTTGACCCATTTTGCCAAAGGAAAGGAAGTTGCCTAATAATTATGCACACCTGATATAGGGTGTTGATGTCATTAGACCACACCCTTCTCATTACAGAGATGCACATCACCTAATATGCTTAATTGGTAGTAGGCTTTCCAGCCTATACAGCTTGGAGTAAGACAACATGCATAACGAGGATGATGTGGTCAAAATACTCATTTGCCTAATAATTCTGCACTCCCTGTATAATAAAGGCTGTAGATGGACATCTTTTATTGCCAGGCTGGATATCAACGAGCAGACCAGGCTTGAAGAGTGCAATCGTAGAGTGCGTTAAGGGATTCTTCCAGAAGATCTAATCTAACAGGTCCAGCAAGAACATGGCTCGGTGTTACAACTCCCAGAACTCAGGTCAGTAATGTAGAGCGGGGTGATATAAGGAACGTAGTGTAATCCCTGTGCAGTCCAAATACATTACAGGAGGGTGAAATCGTGAACTGCGGTACTGACCGGGTCCATAAGAGGGCGCCAAAATAAGTTGTCGTCATTATATTAGAATCAGAATCAGAAAGAGCTTTATTGGCACGTATGTTTGCACTTAAAGAAAATTGTTTTGGTGACAGAAGCTTCCAGTTGCACAAGGAAATAAAAAAAGAATAAAAGTATAAAGTGGTATTGCACATATGTTTATTTTATTGCATAATGTTCCGAGTGTTTATAAGTTAGATTGCCTAGGGGAAGAAACTTTCCTGGGCTGTCTCGGTGCTTGGTGCTCAGACGGCAAAAGTTCAAAAAGCATATAGCTTAGATGTGAGGGATCCAGGGTGATTTTCTGAGCACTTTTTTCACTCTGGACGTGTCCAGTTCCTGTGGTGTGGGCAGGGGAGCATCCATAATCCTTTCAGTAGTTCGAACCCTCCTCTGTAGTCTTCTGATATCCGATTGTGTAGCTGTTCCCAAACCAGACAGGTATTGAAGTACACAGGACAGACTCCATGATGGCTGAGTAGACCTGAAAAGACCTGACGCACATCATCTTTACTGATATGAAGTACAATCTTCCAAAGTTCTTTCACACCACTCCACTGCTGTGTTCGCTCTTTTGGCTTCCGGTAGCTGTATGCAGCAGATTCAAAACACTAATGCTTGCCTACAAAGATAAAAATGGACCAGCACCTTCTTACATCTGAGACCTCATCACTCCTCGCACTGAATGAACTTCCCTAGATGTCCAAACATCTTCAAACACCAAACAAAAGTTCCACCCAGTGAACCAGTGTTTATGTATTCACTGATAGAATTGCTCTGGATGAGGGCACCCACGAAACGCTGTGAATGTAAACGTATTGCAAGATATCACAACAATGTGGATATTATTTGTTGAAATCATTTGTAATTATTAAGCCTCAGAGAGAGACACCAGCCTCAGGGAGAGACACCGGCCTCAGAGAGAGACGCCAGCCTCAGAGAGAGAGACATTGGCCTCAGGGAGAGATACCGGCCCCAGGGAGAGACACTAAACAAAGACGAGCGAAAGGGTCACCAGAGAAAGACGTGCCGGTCCACGAGTGCACTCGGGCAGGCGCTAGAGAGTGTAAGCGTGCCGGTCCGCGAGTGAGACAGGCGGATGCCGGAGGAAGGCGAATCGATCCGCGAGTGTGTGAGGGAACCCCGGCGTGGGTACTGGAAAGGTAATCCAGTGAAAACAGAAGGAAAATAAAAGCTCAGCTTGGAGGTCTATTGCCAATTTGTTACATGATCTCACATACAAGAACTCATACACACATACACACACTTCTTTTCCTCCGATATGAGGGTCCACCGTCTTTTGAGTAATTGTGAGGTCCATACACACACACACACAGAGAGAACTACAGCTGATTTACAAACACTTGCACAACTTCAAACACACACACACACACACACACACACAGACACACACACACGTGAACACAGAGATTCACATGTTGTGTAAATTATAGGGACTTGTACAACTCTCTCAACATACTGTACTCTCTCTCTCTCTCTCTCTCTCTCTCTCTCTCTCTCCAGCCTATGATTAGATGTCTGTATTAAATGAACAGCAGGGTTTCAATAACAATAGCTTATTTGATCAGAACAAATTAGAGCAGGAATATTGTGGAAATTGTGTAACATTAAATCTTATGCAATTACTATCATTACGGGTTTAGACGAGCGAGTGTGTCACGCTCAAACTATTACAGTTCAAAAGGGAACCGGTGCACGTTTGACTCATTGTTCATGGCCAAGAAACACTCAAAATGTCCAGAAGGAAAAAGAAAAGAGCATGGCTGGTTGAAATCTTTCTCTCAGTCTGTCTATAATCAGTCCATCTAACAACCAATAAGAGTGTATGGTCCAGGAGTACGCTCGCGCTGTTCCACGCCGTTCTGATCAATACCCCTGGTGTTGTGATGAAGCGAAGTCCCTCTGACGAGCCCAGAAATGGATTCTCCTCCTATATGTTCTGAAGCGTTTCATTTCTTATACAACCTTTTGCCAAATTGTACCATTTATATCATTTAGAAAATGAAACATCATAATTTTTATCCAATTTGAGTTACATTCTTTTAGCTACAAGGGTATTAGTAAGGTCAAGTACTGATCTAGGTAAGGAGGCCTGGGGTGCAGTCAGTATGAAAAATTATTTCCAAAGGGTCAGAGTTCTATAGCGGGAGATCTTCCACTCCAACCCACGTAAAGCAGATCTTCATGGAGCTGGAGCTTTGTGCACAGGGTTATTGTCATGCTGGAACAGATTTGGGTCTCCCAGTTCAAGTGAAGGGAAATTTTCATGCTACAGCATCCAAAGATGTCCAATTAAATCATGTGCCTCCAACTTTGTGATAACAGTTTGGGAAGAACCACATATGACAGGAAAAATCAGGTGTCCTGATCCCTGTGTCCATACAAATTAAGTAAGAAAAATGGACAGAATAGGATTTGATAGAAATAGCAAGAGGGACTGGACTAAATAGGATAAAATTGGACTGAACTGGACTGGACTAAACGGGATTGAAATGAAGTGAAGTAGATTGGAGTAAATTGGAATGGCTTGAATTGGACTGGACTGGACTGGACTGAACTGGATTTGTTGTGACTGGATTGGACTGTACCGGAGTGGAGTGCACTGAACTGGACAGGTTTAAATTGGACTGTATTGGATTGGTTTGATGGGGATTGGACTGAACTAAACTGGATTGTTGTGGACTGTTACATTAATAGGCACATTAATATAGAGCTGTGGTTTGAAGCTGCACCACTTTCGGAGCTGCTGTTCCACATCATGCATCAACAACTTTTGACTTTACTAGCCCAGATACTTTCTCTCTCACACACACACACACACACTTTCTCTCACACACACACACACACACACACACACACACACACACACACACACACACACACACAAGCACAAGCACACAAACACACACAAAATGATTCAGAGAAGGCAGTGAGCTTTGATGTGTGTTGTGAGAACTTCCCAGCATCTCCACCCTCGTGCTGTTGTGAGTCTGCGGCTCTTCCTCTTCGCCTTTCATCCACCAAAACCCGGCTGACATTTACAACAGCTGTTTTCACAGAACCCCACTGTGTGTGTGTGTGTGTGTGTGTGTGTGTGTGTGTGTGTGTGTGTGTGGTGCATGTGTGTGTTTGTTTGTGTGTTTATTGTGCATATGAAGTGTGTATTCTTCTTTGTCACTGACCTATTAGCTTTTAAAAATGTGTGTGTGTGTGTGTGTGTGTGTGTGTGTGTGTGTGTGTGTGTGTGTGAGAGAGAGAGAGAGAGAGAGAGAGAGAGAGATTGTTGTGCATATGAAATGTATATTGTTGCCTGTCAGTGACCTATTGGCTTAAAAAATGCGTAAATGTCTGTCTGTGTGTGTGTGTGTGTGTGTGTGTGTGTGTGTGTGTGTGTGTTGTGCATATGAAGTGTGTGTTCTCTGTCAGTGACCTATTGGCTTTTATAAATGTGTATATGTCAGTGTGTGTGTGTGTGTGTGTGTGTGTGTGTGTGTGAGGAGATTAGGGAAGCTGGTAGCTAGTGTGTGTGTGTTTGTGTCAGGAGTCTCCTTCCTCGTGTGAGAGCAGATGACTCATGCACGTGTGAACAGGTGTGTTTCAGCCAGGCAAAAACTGTGCTTGACTATTACACAAACGTTTAAAAGTGTGTGTGTGTGTGTGTGTGTGTGTGCGCACGTGTATGTGTGTGCGCGTGTGTGCATAGGTGTGAAAGCCAGCAGATGCAGAGATTCTCTTGGGTTGTAAAGAGATTAAAATCAGTCCTTCAGCTGTCATCATGACCTCACGCTAGAGCTCAGACCACGACTGGCAGAACCCCGAGTGTGAACACACGGAGGAAATAAACCCCGTCTGCATCCTGCTGGAAAATAACCGTGATGACGTGGAGTCTTGTTTTTCAAGACTGATATCGTGAACTGGAATTGTAGAAACTGGATTAGTGTAAAATGGAATAATGTGAACCTGAATTTTGTAAACTGGAATAACAAACTGGAATAATGTATACTAAACTGGAAAAGTGTATACTGGAATGATGTAAACTGAAAAGGTGTAAACTAGAAAGATATAAAAGATAAATGCTGTGAAATAGAAAGTGTGTCACGCCTTTTCTCATCACTCCAATCTGAAAATCCACTCCAAAGGCTTGATGGGAAATGAGATGTTTAATGTCATGTAGTTAATTCAATGATGCCATTTGCACTGATACGTTAAAAGCATGAAGAAATTAAAGTCTGAATGAGTCAGAAAACGTTTTCTCTCTGGTGTGTTGGCACAGAGGAGGGTTGCTGAGGTGAGGGAGAGAGAAAGCATGGCAGAGGTCAAAGGTCAACGGCACACACCTGGATGGGCAGCACGATGAGCGCGACGCAGATCATGATGACCACGAGGAGCTGCGAGGGCCAGATCTGAGGCGTGACGTCCCCGAAGCCCACAGTGGAGAAGGTGACCACACAGAAATACAACGAGTCGAAGAGCGTCAGATTATTCCCTGCTCGCTCCAGGTGCTGAATCCCACAGATACTGAAAAAGAGAGAGAGAGGGAGAGAGAGAGAGAGAGAGAGAGAGAGAGAGAGAGAGAGAGAGCAGGGGAGAGAGAGAGAGTGAGGGGAAGAGGGAGAGAGGGGAGAGAGAGAGAGAGAAAAGGGAGAGGAGAGAGAAAAAGAGAAAGGTAGAGAGGGTGGTGTAAGAGAGGTAAAGAGAAGGGGAGAGAGGGGCAGAGAGAGAGAGAGAGAGAGAGAGAGAGACAGAGAGAGAGCAGGGGAGAGTGAGGGAGAAAGAGGGGGAGAGAGAGAGAGAGAGAGAGAGAGAGAGAGAGAGAGAGAGAGAGTGGGGGGGAGGGAGAGAGCGATAAAGACAAATTTCCCACCACACACTCTCACCTCTTCACTCTCTCACCCTTCCAATCTCACTCCCTCTTTTTTCTTACCCTCTCACTCTCTTAACCTCTCACATTCTTATGCCACCACTCTGGTTTGCTCCTCACTATTTCACCCTTACACTTTTACCCCATCACTTCTCACCCTCTTACTCCACCATTATTTAACCCTCACTCTCCCACTCTCTCACCTTCCATTCCCTCATCCTTTTTTCTAGTCTCTTACCAGGTGAAGATGAGGCAGAGGAGGGTGCTGATGAGAATGAGCACCTGGTTGAACATGGCTGAGTGAGTACGCTGAATGGCTCTGTGAAGGTCATTCTGAAACAGACATTGCATTTTATTAGAGGAACCTTTCAAAAAACCTGAAATGATGGTCAGTGAAATTAAGTGTAAAAAAACTCCAAGTGGCATAAAAAGTAATAATAAAAACTATTTGGGAAGAAATTGAGTTAAATGATGTAATGCATGATGTCATGACAAATGAATATAACTATCACGTTACAAGCTCGTATGATATCAGCTAATATGATGCCAACTGAAATGATAAAACTGATATGACTGGTAAGATCATGAAATAAAATATGCTAGTGTGACGTAAGCTAGTACAGCATTAACTAGCGTATTTTTAACTAGTATGATGTACGTAAGTTACTGTATTGTTTACTAGCATGACGTAAGCTATTGTGACGTTAACTAGTAAAACAAACTCATATGTATGATAAACTAGGATTACTAATACGATGCAAACTATAATGATGGTAACTTGTATGATGCAGATTAAGATAGCATTAGCTAGTGTGACATTAGCCTAATGTTAACTAGCCTGGCGTAAGTTATAATGACATAAAATTCCTTATGCACAGGGGTATCAGTCCAGATGTTTAGGCATTGCTCTTCCAACAGACCTCAACAATACATGAGGATGTTGCAATAAAACATCGACTAAATCTAGCAGCGTTTTCTTGATTTCGCACACAATTCCTTTTGTGTGCTAACTGTAATTAGCTTCACACTGTTCGGACTTCACGCCAGTTTCACTGCTGCTCCTCTCCACCATGCACACAAACACAGGAGAAGAGGATCATCAGAAGAAAAGAAGGTGTGAGGAAAAACTTTTTTTTTTTGCTTCACTTACAATCATGTTTTCCAGGGCGTGTTTAGCCAGCCAGCAGTTTAGAAAGACGGGGATGAACAGGTTTCGGACCGAAGGTAAAATCACCTGGCAGGAAATACACAAAAGGTATTATGTCCCGTCACAAAATGGATGGATTTTTGTACATTTCTGAAATATGATGTAGGCCGAAAGTATAAGGACACCCACACTTTCCATCCATATTTGTTTCTTTAAAAATGTAAGCACAAATTTGGTAACACAATTGTATATGACGTCTTTGTATTTTTCCCTTTACTTGAACTAGGAGACCCAAACCTGTTCCAGCATGACAAACTCCAACTCCATGCAGATCTGCTTCCCACGGGTTGGAGTGGAAGATCTCCAGCTATAGAGCTCCAACCGTATTGAACACCTTTGAGATGAATTTTTCATGCTGACTGCACCCCAGGTTTCCTCACCTTCTCACCTACATCAGTACTTTACTAACACACATTTCTGTGGCTGAAGAAATCTCACACAAAATCTTTATAAATTGTGGAATGGAGATGTTCAGAAAGCGCCAGCGGTGGACAGTAATGAAGTAAATTTAATTCGTTATTGTACTTAAGTTGCTTTTTGGCGTATCTGTAATTTACTGTAGGATTTCCATTTGGTGAGATTTTTACTGCAACTTCACTACATTTCAAAGTCAGATTTCTTACTACATTTTGCGAAATCACCTCACCTACATCAGTACCTGACTTTATTAACACCCTTGTGCTTTGAATGAATTTCATACAAATCTCCACAAAATCTAGTAGAACATCTTCCCAGAGGAGCGGGGGCTATTATAACTAAAAATGGACCCTCAGTGTGGAATGGGATGTTCACATTTGGGGTATTTTACGCATGCACATTACAGGGATTTTAAAGGGTTTTTTTTTCCTCAAATGCTTCGCTGTGGGATTTTTGATAAAACTTGATTATTAGATCTATCCAAATGAAAGTGGATGCCTATAATTTAAGATTTTAAAGGGGGAAAAAAAGAAGAGATTTGTCCTCTCCTGAACATCAAGCTTTACCATTGTTTTTATGAGCTGCATTATGTGGATTTTTTTTGAGGATTAGCTTTTTAGTAGATGAGACAGAAGAACACATCACTAAAGAATCGAGTGAGTGACAGTCACTAATGAATTCCCAGTGACCTACACGGTAGTTGGACTTGAAACATTGGCAGCTCTGTTTGTTCTGGGAGCATCACAACAATCTATTTATAGTAAAATAATTAGCGTAATATCCAAATACCTATAATACCACTGTAATGGTCTTAAGAGGAGGAAACTGGTGAGATCTTCACACTCATGACCTCTTAAACCAACTGATTATGAAAAGGGAGATTTATGAGAAATGTGTTAGACAACATTTTCTAAACCAGCTGAGGAAATAGTGGAGCTCATCTCTCCAGCAAAGCTGCACTAAGACTTGAAGGCACGTTGAAGCTTTTGTGATAGCTTATGGTGGCTTGACACTTTACTAACCCATTGCTACCTCTCAATGATCTACTTATACAGAGTGGTAGAATCACTCCTCAATGGCGGTGTGAACACCCGAAGTACACTGTATTGGCAAAAGTTTGTGGACACCTAACTATAAGAGTGGTATGTGCTTTCCACTGGTGGATTAAATACACACACATGTAGTTGAGGTATAGTAGAGATCCACTCTGTAAAATGTGACTCCAGTAAAAGTGTCCATTTACTGTCACTTGAGTAAAAGTACAAACGTTTTTGCCTTTAAATGTACATAAGTTTCCAAAGTACTGATTTATTATAACTTTATTGTTCCTATTATCATTTTTAGCACACAACTCTTTACTTAATCACCTCAGTTCATGTAAAAAGACTCGAATGTGACTCTCAGCACACTGATCTATTAATAGAATAATATTAATGACTCAAACACTAATGGATTTCAACTACTTCAAAAAAAGTCACACAAATTGTGGCGAGTTCGAGTCTGGAGTTTATCATAATTTATGTTTTCCTCTCTAAATGTTCTGCTTGATGTTGAACTGATGCTGAACTGTATGTTGGTGATCAGTAGATACACCAAACGCCGATCCAAACAAGTTTAAAACAGAGCAAGCGTCGATCCTGATTGGTGACTCGCTGCATTATCCTCGTAAATAAAAAGGAAGGAGTGATTTTGCAAAATGTAGTAAGAAATCTGACTTTAAAATGAAGTTGCAGTAAAAATCTCCCCAAATGGAAATACTCCAGTAAATTACAGATACGCCAAAAAGCAACTTAACTACAATAACGAATTGCATTTACGTCATTACTGTCCACCACTGGCACTTTCTGAACATCTCCATTCCACATTTTATAAAGATTTTGTGTGAGATTCCTTCAGCCACAGAAATGTGAGGAAACCTGGGGTGCAGTCAGCATTCACATTCATCCCAAAGGTGTTCATTAGGGTTGGAGCTCTATAGCAGGAGATCTTCCATTCCAACCCATGTGAAGCATATCGTCATAGAGCTGGCTTTGTGCACATGTGCATTATCATGCTGAAACAGGTTTGAATCTCTAAGTTAAAGTGAAAATTTGCAATGCTTGCCCCCGAATTTGTGCTAACAATTTGGTGAATATGGCCAAATATGGCAGGAAAAGTCCCAATAATTTTGTCCCAATCGTCCCTTTTGGCTATATAGTGTGGTAAAGAACTCACAGTGATGACGAAAGGGACGGCACTGATCATCTCCAGGATGAACGGGACACGCAACACTTGCTCCCACACGTTGCCCTGGAAACAAAAAGTGAGAGGTCAGAGTGCGTGTCTGTGTTGAATTTTTACTCAAGGGCGGAAAAAGGTGGAGCTCACAAACAAAGATGACAAATACAAAGAAAAAGTTTAAATGATGCTTGAAAAAAATTGTCCGAAGTTTTGTGTGATAAGATTAAAATGGTATACATTTAACACTGGAATTTTAAATTAATGAATTAAATCAGGGGTCTGATTTGTCTCACAAGTGGCGAATGAACTACTCGTCCTGGTCAATTTAGTGAAATATCAAACCTACTAAAGTGAATATTTATTTCCCCTTCTTACAAATCATCAATACAATCTGATCAATTCTAACCACCATCCAGCATCAGCACAATTCACTCATTTTGTGCACATAAACGACAGAAACAAAATGAGGGAAGTTTTTAGCTCAGTGTATAAATCGTTAGACTTCTGATCAGATTGTCATCAAGAGTTCAAATCCCAGCACCATCAAGCTGCCACCGTTGGGCCCTTGAGCAAAACTTTTACCCTTCAATTGCTCAGCTATATAACTGACATAAATGTAATGGCCGAGAAGTGCAAAACACATTAACAAACTCGAAAATGAAATAACAAATCCAAAATAGCTTGTGAATGGAAAACTTACCGATCATTGGACGAGACACCTGTCATTCAAAATATACAGGAAGTATAAAATCTTATAGCTTTGTTTCTTGTACATGTGTAAAGTTCTCTGTTTACTTTAAACTATATTTTATTTTGATTAGTGCACATTTAAATATAAGAAATAACAGACGTAAACATTGGCATGGAGAAACTGGAATGAATTCAAAGCTACTTCGAGGAAGGACATTGATATGCAGTGATGTTGGAGATGCTGCAGTATATCATCACATAAAGGTTTAGTTTGTACACTTTTACACAGACGTTCCAACTTTCTCCTGCCGCAGACTGTTACTTCAGACGCTTTATGGTCTGATATCCATAACTGGCTTTACCTAAAGGTTCCCCATCCAAAAGATTTCACTGTGAATTACATTATCTTTGGACTTGTAATGAACAATAACAAAGACGACTTTCTTGTTAATAAAATACTTCTGATGGGAAAATTTTATTTACACAAATTGAAATACTTGAAAGTGAAACAAACGATTTTTTTCATTTTATAATGAGTTTATTTCTTTCACAAAAACCCTTAAAAAAATGCAATGAATCTTTTGTCCTTTATAGAAAAATATAATTTACAGAATAAACCATAGCCCTGTTTATTTTTATCCTTGTTTTAATTAAATTTTATTATTATTATTATTATTATTATTATTATTATTATTATTATTATTATTATTTTTATTATAGATTTTATTTATTTAATTATTTTTCCCTCTTTTCCCTAAATATGTGTATATATTTGTATTTTCATGCACCTGTTCTGTTTATTGTAATGTAAATTGTACTTGTTATTGCCACATTGTTTGTATAAGGCTAATTGCTTAATAATACATAAATAAATAAATAAATAAATAAATAAATAAATAAATAAATAAATAAAAAGACTGTTGTACTTCCTGTATATCTTTAGTGACAGGTGTCTCGTCCAATGATCAGTAAGTTTCCATTCACAAACTATACCTCCCTTTTTCCGGTTTGTGCAACAATTCAGACAAACCGGAAAAAGCGTCCAATTACAGACATTATTTCAGAGCGTGATTCCCAAAGGGTTTCGACACAGAGTCTTATTCCTCAGGGAACTAGGGCTACATACGTTACCTACAGATGATTTGCTGAACCGAAGAAATAAACATTGAACTATTTGTACTATTTTTCCCAGCGAACCGCATTGTGTTGAAATTGGACCGCACTGCATTATAATGGGGGAATCGCATCAAATCAGTAGCTGCTTTATGTGTATCTTTAATGTATCGTATCGTTGGTTATACACTGAAATGCAAATCGCATCGGCTTTAGTTATGAAGTTATCCTTAACCTTTTCATATTTTACAGTCAGATTAAATTTGAATATACTTTTATACTTTATTTTATTTATTTTTACGTTACTTTACTCTTTTGATTTTTTATCTTTATATTGTATTTTATATTATATTTATGTGTCATACGCTGTATGAATGTGTATGTGACAAAATTTGAATTTGAAGATTCCTAATACACAAGCAAACCGGGAACAATTTACACCTACAGGCATTTTTAGGAGGTGAAAATAAAACTCACGGAAATGAGGAGGACTCTGCAGAGTAGGTGGAACTCAGGATTGAACCAGCTGTGAGGCTCCCCATTGTGAAAAAAACTGTATTAACTCAAACAAATGGAAAAAAACTGTTCTTGGTAATGACTTCGGACACGGGGCAGGGAGGGTGAGGCTGTGGCATTATTTGTGACCCACACAAGTTTGGCGTGGGCAGAAAGGATTTGTTCTTTACAGCAGAAATCAATTGAGGGTGGAGAAAGAGAGAAAGAGCAAGGGAGGGGATGAAGAGAATGTGAAGGACTTCAAAGAAGAAGTAAGAAATCAAAGGGATGGCATCATCGAGGGGTTGTGAAGAGGACTGGGGGGACATGCCTGTTCTGCTCTGCTTAGTCCCCTCCACTCACTCATCGAGCACAAGGGCTCTCAGAAAACAAAGAGCTGATTGGTACAGCTGTCTCTTTTCTCTCTCGTTCTTTTACAATTCCTTCTCCTTTGAACCCTTGTTGAAGACTGGAGAGATTTTGTGCTCACCTCGAGGTGCAAAATTAAACCTGACCTGAGACTGTGCACAGACACATGGCTTTTGTAAGATGGAGCTGCCAATCATCTGGAAATGCTGTGGGTCAGCAGAAGACTGCTTTTTTTCTTTGAGAATATAATGCAGGACACCGATTTATAACAACAGTCGTACAAACTGGTCGTCTTTTTCATAAAAGAGATGATCGATTTCATGTTGCTTGATGGAACTGTCTGCATTGTAAATGAGTTCTCGTTCATCGATCAGCTGATAGACTGATTAAGCACCAGGGTGCAGACAGGAAGTGATGGTGTACAGTCCATTTCCATGCTGATTTTAATTTTGTAATTTTTTCTAATCTTAACCATGCCATAACCACCTGGCAAATGGTGTTGGGCTGGAAGCTCTTGGTGCAACCCCAATTCCAAAAAAGCTGGGACAATGAGACAACGAGAACCTGGTGAGAGAGAAACCGAGGCAAAGTAAGAGAGTGAGGGATGAGAAAAGAGACACAGTGTAGGAGGAAGCAGTGGGCAGGAATAAAAGTGCTTACAGTGAAATGTCTGGACCGAGTGGCCAAAAGCAGAATCAATACAACAGCATTTTGTGTGTGTGTGTGTGTGTGTGTGTGTGTGTGTGTGTGTGTGTGTGTGTGTGTATATATATATATATATATATATATATATATATATATATATATATATATATATATACACAGTGAAACCCGGTTATCTCGCCCTCGGTTACCTCGACAACCCTATTAAGTCGACGTTTTTGAAGTGGAACCGCCAAATTCTCGCAAGCATTTTTTATCGGTTATGTCGATATCTTTTTTATGTCGCCGAACCCTGATATCTCGAGCACAAGGGGGGAAAAATTTGCCATTTAACGTCGGTTATCTCGGTGCAGCCGCAGAAGAACTCGTGGAAGTGGCGGAAAAATCAAGTCTTACAGCTGCTACCGGTGTTGTATTGTATACTGGTGAATCTCTGCTGTTAGTTAGTGCTAGTGTTCGTAGTGTTCGTAGGGGCGCGGTGCGGCTTTGGGAAGAAAATCGCAGCCGTTGAGAGAGTGCCGGTGGGAAGACACGTACCGGGAAACGCATGAGCGATAACAACGACCGCCGTGAACCAACATATACCAACAATAACGGACAGTGAGAGTGTGGAAGTTTAAATAGGAGCTGGTGATGATGATAAACGAGCACCATATGTGCGCGATTGAAGCCGGGAGCTTCAGAGAAAGCGGCCGAGAAAGCACCTGACACGCTGAAGGGGGCCGAAGGGGGCGTGGCAGGTGGATTCCTGACAGATAAACATGTACTGTATGTATTTTTATAGCATGCCTTCATCAAACAAATCGCGGCAACGCTGTTGTGTAAAAAACCCCTTCAAAAACACGTGCATGCACATTCTCATTTATTACCGCACATCATGTACATAAAGAAATTTCAAGCAAGTTAATATATTGCCGCCATTTTGATTTTCGTTTATCTCGATCATTGGTTACCTCGATGCTTTTTGGCGACCCCCTAGGACATCAACATAACCGGGTTCCACTGTGTGTATATATATATATATATATATATCATTCTCATTTTAAGAAAAAAAATAAGGTCATTTTAAATTTGATGGATGCAACACAATTCAAAAAAGTTGAGACTGGGCCATGATTCCCCCTGTGCAGAAGTGTCTAGACGTAGCAATGAGGGTTTCATTTCACTGGAACCAACAGGCATGACTCTTCTTCCAGAATGATAATGGTCTAGTGCACAATCAGAGTTCCATGGAGAACAACATTTCCAAAACAGTTGTGAAAGAACTCAAAACACTTCAACCTTAACTCCAATAGACTTTCAAAATTGAATGAAAAGCCTTCCCAGAAGAGTGAATGTCAAACACAATATAGTATAATTAGTATAATGTAGAGCTTACACTGAGATCTGGCTAACCTAGGCTCCCCTGGGTAATGTTTTAAACATCATAGGTTTGACCTTTCTTTCTTAGCCCACAGGAGACCACTGGTAGCTAAGCAAGCTAAGATTCAAAGCCCCAGTGATATACAGTGATATAATGAACTTGATTCTTGGGTTCAATCAGTGGTGAAATCACAACGACTACTTTTTAAAGGTCTATCAGAGTCACTCTTAAATTCTAATTGAATAATAATTAATCCAAATGTTCACGAGTAATTCTGGTGTCTCATGATCTAGCGGTCAACCACGAACTACAGGATTCTCCTCATATCCACTTTCAGGTCTCATTTTGGTGTCCTCATCTCTTGTCTTGGGGTTCCATGTGAGCTAGGCTTCAGGAATGTGTGGTAGTTCCATCCTCGGCATCCATTTTTTGGTTCCTTCACCATCTCTACTTCTACCACATATCTTAATGTGTTGGCCATCTTTAGACATGTCTTGATGAAGGGTTGAAGACAATCAGTGTCCTTAGAAAGTCTTATTACGGAAATTAGAGTGCAATCTGTGACCCAGGTTAATCCATTCCAATCAAAGTGTAATTCCAAGGATCTGTAGGTAATTACTCAAAGACAGTGCCTACACAGGGGTCCCAAACTACGGCCCACCTTCACATTTGGATCAGCCTTCTAAACAATGCCAGAGACATATTGACACCGTTGTGGTGGGCCGGATCTTCAACAACGATAAGACGACCTACCTACAGGAGGTTAAAAACCTGGAGAGATGGTGCCAGGAGAACAACCTTCTCCTGAACGTCAGCAAGACTAAGGAGTTGATCGTGGACTTCAGCACGAAGCAGGAGCGGTCATACCAACCGCTAAACATCTGCAGGACTCCAGTGGAAAGAGTGGACAGTTTCCGGTACTTGGGTGTTCACATCACACAGGACCTGTCTTGGTCCTGTCACATCAACACCCTGGTGAAGAAGGCCCGGCAGCGTCTGTACCATCTGAGACGCTTAAGGGACATTAAACTACCCTCTCAGGTGCTTAAGACTTTTTACACTTGCACCATTGAGAGTGTTCTGACGGGTAGCATCACTTCCTGGTTTGGGAAACAGCACCATGCAGGACAGACGAGCCCTCCAGAGGGTGGTGCGTTCAGCTGAACGTACCATCCACACCGAGCTCCCTGACCTGCAGGACATCTACAGCACGCGGTGCCGGACCAGAGCCAGGAAGATTATGAAGGACCTCAGCCATCCCAACAATGGACTCTTTTCTCTGTTGCGTTCGGGGAAACGATTCCACTCCTTGAAGGCGAACACAGAGAGAATGAGGAGGAGCTTCTTCCCGCAGGCCATTCGGAGTTTAAACCAGGAAACACCCAGGATCTAAAAACTGGCCCACTCTCTCCATCATCACACTTCTTCCCCTGCACAAATCACACTTTTCGTGCTACGGCACATTATACACTGGACTTGCACAGCACAGTGCACTTTACATTTCATATTTTCTTTTTCATATTTATTTCATATTTTTATATTCTTATTTTTATACCACACCATTCCACACAAGGACACTTTACACCACACCTTACTGCACACGGACACATGGACAATCAAAAACCATGCCTAACTTGTTTACTGTTGTTTACTGTTTAACTGCACACTGCCATAAACATTTTTTGTGTATGTGTATATATATGTATATATGTATATGTATGTATATATATATATACATATATATTTATATATCTTTATATCTTTATTTATCTGCCTTCTTTTTCTTGTTATTATATTTTTCTTTTAAATTTTTTCTTTAAAATTTTGTATATATTAAATTTTTGTAATATAGCTGCATGGAGAGCGCTATATTATATACATTATTGATCATTTATTACTTATATTATTTATTACATATATATTATGTTGATTCATTAAAATATTCATATTTATTACATTTAGCAAATTTTCATAAACCAATACTGTTTTTTTTTTCAGTATCCATTTATACTTTATTAATATTAATCGGTGATCGGCAAGTTCGATTCAACCTAGCTATCAGCATCGGTAAAATCTGTCAACGTCTAGTTATTAACATAGTCTAATTATTTGTTGGATTCAAGTTTGATTTCAATAGCAGCTAACATGAAAACATTTCTTTACAATAGTAATGACGCTATTTTAATAAGCGATATAGAGTATCTCTAAGAAAGAGATGCTCATTTGTCTATAAGGTTGTAGAACAAAATAATAGAATTAAGAGGGATAATAAATGCATCTAAAATCATCTTCACAATAATACCAGTAGTCACTTTTCTGTTACAGACCAACCTCCAATAAAAAAAGAAAAAAATGACACGTCCCTCACAGAAAAAGTGTGTGGACCCCACATTAAAATGAACATTGGTCTATGCTAAGTGCTCCTCAAATCTTAGGATACCTAAAAAACCTCCATATACAGTATGCCTGATTCAAAAAATGAGGAAAATAAAATTCTTCTCCTATTTCGGGAAATTCATCTCTCTGTAAGCTGTTAAAGTCTGTAACTTTGTTGTAAAGCGAGGTTTCAGGGTGTTGCACTTGTATGTGTGGGTCTTACCTTGTAGCTCAGGTACACAAGCAACATGGTTTCTGAAAAGCTGATGAAAGCCACGAGAACCTGGTGAGAGAGAAACCGAGGCAAAGTAAGAGAGTGAGGGATGAGAAAGAGACACAGTGTAGGAGGAAGCAGTGGGCAGGAATAAAAGTGCTTACAGTGAAATGTCTGGACCGAGTGGCCAAAAGCAGAATCAATACAACAGCATTTTGTGTGTGTGTGTGTGTGTGTGTGTGTGTGTGTGTGTGTGTGTGTGTGTGTTTGTGTGTGTGTGTGTTTGGGTCTGTTTCTAAGTTGTGAAAGCTGTGTGCGATTTATCCACATAGGTCTGTAATCACCTCGCTTTCTGCTCCGTGTTGTGAGTATGTGAGTATTAGTGTGTAAGTGTGTGTAGGGTTGTGTAGGTTCGAGTGTAAAAAAAAGGTTAACTGATCTGACCTGAAGCGCCCAAAGTGGCAGAGGTCTGTTCACCCAGATAATGAGGGACCTGGTGGCAAAAAGAAGCTGTTATTGGAGGACATGAAGTTCATCGCACAGTTCATCATTTCCATGTAAATTGAACACGACAGAAATTTCCGAAGTCGCCTTGTTTCTGTTGAAGAACTACTCAAGACTTCGGACAGTAGTTATGCAGAGAATAGAAATGAAAAACTAGAAGGTAACGCAACTAGATAACTATTGCTAGCGAGCTAATAACCTTGCTAGCAATTTGAATTGCATTGTATTACAATGTGTCTCAATCATCCCAAGATACGATCTTTCAACTGGAAAATGCTACGATTGTACAGTCCATTGAGATTGTAATTTTTTTACACAAATAGGCAAAACTATTTCAGTCACGACAGCTCTCGGAATGAAGATCGCAAGTGATAAGATTGGCGTGTAGGTAGGTTCGGTGTTACAGCAGGAGGACGTGAAGATGGAACAGAAATTAGCATAACGTATGCAGAGACCATGCCCGGCTAGTTTAGCGAGATGATTCGATTTGCATAGTCAGAGAGGCGTGCCTGACATCAAGAGGGCACTGGCATCAAGAAACCAATCAGCATGCACACGAAGTTTCATGGGAGATCTTGACATTTTTTGACGTTTTTCTATTACATTTTTTGAGAAGGTCAAACTTTCGTTAGGAAGCAGCAGTCTCTACTAAAACTGGTACCATCATGGTTTGTATCAAACCAGAAATACAAACAAATGTATTCACTCATGATAAGTCATGATAGTCAGTTGCAGAAAACATGTGGGCGCAAATCAGCTGAGCCACTCGTTAATAAATATCTGATTGGAGCTTATCAACTATCTATAAACGTTTCAATGAAAAAATTCTCCACAGCAGCTTTACACACTCTCGGTATCCAGGCAGTTCGGTTCTCCAAACGTTCAGATGAAACACTTTGCTTTGTCTTTTGTAAAAAAAAAAGATGTTCTTCAGTGTTTGGAGATTTTCTTGTTCATCCCAGAGCAGTTCAGTAGGATTTAGGTGCAGTGACCGGGCAGGTCGTTCTCTAGATAACGCTAACAGAACTCAGACGTGTTTATCGCTTCGGCTCATCGTCTTGTTGTTCCAATGATCCACAGTCCAGACGGAATCGCATGATGTTCAAGTGTGGAATGGGAGCCATGTTGGTCCAGGATTTCTTTCACTTTTGGGAATACATTTTCAGCCTTCCCTGCTCCAAAACAACCCCAAATCATTAAGCTTTCTCTTCCAAGTGTGAGTGTGGGGGTGAGGGAGTCTGATCACATCTTCACTCCTGTTCTCCATCATACACAAGTTCTTCTGGTAGAGAAAAAAAACTGTCCCAGGAATCTTAAAGAATGGTTATTAGTTTGGGGTGGTCTACTGTGATTATTTAATAAGTGAACAAATTACAGTACATAATTTAACAAAACAGCAATTTACTGTATTTTTATGCATAAACTATGCAGTATAGTAGATACGGGTTCACGAGTGGAGGGCAATGAGTACAGTATCCTGCTAACTTAAAATTTTATTAAATTCATTTTTATTTGTATAACGCCTTTAATAATGAAAATTGTCTCAAAGCAGCTTTACACAGATAATGTGGTGATAAAAAAATGAATATGTTCTTTATAAGTGTAAGTTTGTCCCTGATAAAAAAAAAGCCGGTGGCGACTGTGGTGAAGGAAAAACTCCCTGAGACGGCATAAGGAAGAAACCTTGAGAGGAACCAGACTCAAGAGAAACCATCCTCATCTGGGTTGCACCGTATGTCCATTTATTGCGGATAAACGATGTTGCGGGGTACAGTGATGATGATCAAACTGTAGTCCTGAGTCCTGTAAATTTTCATCATCATAAGATCCGAAAATTTTACTCAGAGAACATCTGTAATGTTAAAACCCGAAACAGAAAGCGTTCCTGTGGATCCAAAAGTGTGTGAAGCCACAATCGAGAATTGTCATTTAAGCAGTAAGATTTTAGTTGCGAACGGTTCGAACAATTTCCCTCGTTATTCAAAGCGAACAGCTGTCTCGTCAGCTCGGTAAATAAACGAGGTGCACGAAAGCACGCTGCGAGGGACAGCTTGATGGGTTGTGACCGTGCGTAAACACACACACACAAAAACACACACACGGCTACGTTCTCTTATTAAAAACCGCAGAGCACCAGGGACAACATCTTGCCTAAATATAACCTTTCATTATATTATAAGCTCAGAGTCCCTCCTCCTGACGTCGATAAAATCGATACGCTGAGGTCGAGGGCACGGCGCGTTTTCCCGCTATTCGGGTTTGATCTCACACACACACACACACACACACACACACACACTGTTCAGAGAATTGGGAAACATGACTTGGGCCTCACGCTGATGCAATTAAAACGCCAGCGGCGTACAGTTTGCTGGTCCTTCCAGGAAACAAAAGACAAGTCGATAGTGGTGTTTAATTTATTTATTTAGTTATTTATTAGTTGTTGTTTTTTTGCTGTATCATGAAATAAGGATCGCTGATCTGGTCGAATTTTTTTTCCACCCTCAAGTCGCATGCACTTACCAGTCAAAGTGGCTTTTATTTTGTGCAGATGCATTCTGTCTGAGACATCCAGGGCTGTAGAGAAACACACACACACACACACACACACACACACACAAACTCAGATAAATGACAAAAGGCCCAGCAGCTTGCGCTCAATACTGATATTTAAGCTTCTATAAATCATTCTCTCTATTTTTTTTCTCTCTTCGCTCCGTCTCTTCTTTTTGCTGCCCGAATCCCTTGGGATCCTTTGATCTCGTTCTGATCTGCCCTCATGTTGCCATGCTCACACACCACCTCTGCTGCCTTGCACTTTCTCTCTCTCTCTCTCTCTCTCTCTCTCTCTCTCTCTCACACACACACACACACACACACACACACACACACACACACACACACACAAACACACAAACTCATCACCTGCATCATCCACCTTCATTTACACTCACATACAATATCTGGACAAAGGTATTGGGACACCCAAGTTCTTCACCCGTATGTGAACCGTATGACCTTCACTTGAGAAAATCTAAACCTCCAAACCAAACAAAAACAGATCCATGAAGATCAGCTTTCCATGGGTTGGAGGTTAAGATCTACTGCTATAGAGCTCCAACCCTAGTGAACACCTTCTGGATGGATTTGTCACACTGACTGCACACGAGGCCTCCTCACCTCACCTACATCACTACCTGACTTTACCAACAATGTATTAAATCTCACACAAATCTCCAAAAAATCTAGTAGCTCCCTACGTGCATAAATGAGCATCGGCAGTCTACGACCCTGTCGCCGGTTCACCACTGTTCCTTCCTTGGAGCACTTTTAATAGATTCTGACCACTGCAGACCAGGAACATCCCACAAGAGCTGCAGTTTTGGAGATGCTCTGGCCAAGTCACAATTTATCAAACTCGCTCAAATCCTTACGCTCGCCCATTTGTCCTGCTTCTAACACATTCAATTTGAGGACAAAATGTTCACTTGCTGCCTAAAAAGTTAAAACCAGCCAATAACAGGTGCCATGATGAAGAGATCATCAGTGTTCTTCACTTCATAATGTTATAATGTTATGCCTGATCTATATATATATATATATATATATATATATATATATATATATATATATATATATATATATATACACACATGGAAGGAGTCTCCAGTGTCAGTTCTTTGAAACACTCAGGGATTTTGTGGGGGTTTTTTCTCCGCTTTGTCTTATTTTCTCGTATTAATGAAAAAAGGAAGAAAAACAAACAGGCCAGAAGTCGCTGGGACATGCTTTTATAGGAGTATAATCAACTTTAAGCCTAGTAATTATGTGTTATTATGTATTTCTCTCTCACACACACACACACACACACACACACACACACACACACACACACACACTCCCTCTCACCAGTCCCTCTGCTCACGTGGATCATCCAGGAGCACTCGGACGATGTATAGCAGGCAGCTCAGCACCTTCAAGAAGAAGTTGAAGAGGCGAACTCTCAGACCTGCGGGGACAGGCAGAGACGCCCATCA
The DNA here is from genome assembly GCF_014805685.1 of Silurus meridionalis. Lineage (NCBI taxonomy): Eukaryota > Metazoa > Chordata > Actinopteri > Siluriformes > Siluridae > Silurus > Silurus meridionalis. The sequence goes on along the minus strand of NC_060905.1, from coordinate 3,262,781 downwards.
GATCGGAAAAAGAAAGGAAAGAATGAATGAAAGGGAGAGAGTAACAACACCAGAGATCCCTGAGGTGTACTTTCACCAGCGTGTAGCACATCAAACATCCACAAGAGCGACTGACACAGTCAAGAGCCGAGATAGCCACTGATACAGCTCACTGCACTCCACGACAAAAAAACAGACCAGACAGAAAACAGAAAAAAAAGGAGACAAACAGAAAAAGAGCAGAAGCGACGGCGGGTTCAGGTTAAAGCGAGAGAGACGAGGACCGGATGGATGTGGAGAACTCACTGGATCGCTGGTTTTTGATGAAGAAGAGCTTCAGGCGTTCTTTAAAGGTGTTCTCGTTGACGTAGAACTCTACCTGGACTCTGTGGAGGAAAAGAAAAAAGAAAATAATTGAAAAATAAAGTGTGTGAAGGTGGAGAAATAGAGGTAGCATGCGTGGAGGTGAAACATCTATTTCGGCAATTTAACAAGGTGTAAATTAGAGCAAAGTGCACAGTGTGTGTGTGTGTGTGTGTGTGTGTGTGTGTGTGTGTGTGTGTGTGTTTGTGTATGCGCGCATGGTAAAGCGTAATGACTCTGAGAGGAAATGATGTCCTCTTTACTCTTGGCACACACACGCCTCGTTGTTTTCTGCCACTTAAACATGGGGGAATAAGAATCCTTCCGAATCTCAGACCTCCAGCAGAGTCGCTGATTGCTGCCTTCGCTCTGTTCCCCATGATCCTTCACTGCCCTAGGGCCTGGATTAACACACCTCTACCGGAGATATTTGTGCGGTACGCGGTGACTTGTGCACGCACACAGCGGTACAGCGGCACGGCAACGCGGTGACAACCGCAAGTATTTACAGCTCGACTTATTCTCAATATTCTCTTTGCACCATGAGCCAGAGCTTCTGCTTTTCATTCAAGCGATAGCAGGAACACAAAAGAACTGCAGAGGCAGATGCGGCAACCACGGTAGCAGCAGCAATAACAACAACAAGAGCAACAATAGTAGAGGCAACAGCAACACCACACCGCCACCAAACAAAACGACAAAAACAGTAGCAGCAAAAGGAACACCACCACCACCAGCAACAACAATAGCAGCAGCAACAGCAACATCACAACAGTAGAAGCAGCGACAGCAACACCACTAACAACAGTGGAAGCAACAGCAACACCACCACCAACAGTAGCAGCAACACCACAACAATAGTAGCAGCAACAGCAAAACAACAACAGTAGTAGCAGTAGCAGGAATCATCTCTGTGCGTACAGCACTTTGTGGACAGTGGAGAAAGTCAAAATGCTGTACAGAAGGAAAAATCATCCAGAGGTAAAAAAAAAAAAAAAAAACTTGCAAGAAAAAAAGTCTTTTTACAGGGGGGAACTGGTTACAATATGTATCTTCTCCTCGACCCTCGCTGTTTTTTTTCCGTTCCTCCATTTTTCATTCGTCAGCATCTTCTGTATTGTACCTGTCCAGAGCGCTCCAGAGTTTAGCAGGTGGTGCATCAGTAATAATGGTCCTTGAGGAAACACAATCTCTAACCTCTAACCCTCTGCCATTCCCTTCCTGAGCTTCCCCTACAAACCGCCAAAGAACATTCATTCAAGTATTGGCAACTGTTACAGCCTCATTTACGCCGGATGATGGTTCCTTGGTTTGTTCTCCGGATGATCCTCAGGCCTGTGCTGTGATTCCCCATGCTCTCACTTCACTCTGCTTAATGACCTTCCTCTAGATCGTGATTTTTGCTTGTATGTATTAAAGCGTGTTTGAATCTTGTCTGATCTATTACATGATAGATCCCGGATTGCACGTGGCACCATGAAGTAAAGCAAATCATTGTGATGTTTGTGTGAATGAAGAACATCTTCACTATCAGTTCAAAAGTATTGGGACACCATCTGATGCCTTTGGAAGCATGACATTTTCCCTTCATTTGAACTAAGAGACCCAACCTGTTCCAGCATAACACAAAAGCCAGCTCTATGAAGATCTGCTTTTCATGAGTTTGAGTAGAAGATCTCCTGCTATAGAGCTCCAACCCTACTGAATACCTCTGGGAAGGATTTTTCACACTGACGGCACCCCAGTTCTCCTCACCTCACCTACATCCTGTAGTACCTGACTTTCCTAAACAAATCTTAAACAAAATCTGGTGGAAGAACTTCTGAGAAGAGTGGATCTTACTATAGCAGCAAATGGAGACTAAATGTGGAATGCGTTGCTCCAACATGGCATAGGAAATCTTATAGTCCATATAATGTAGGAGCAATTTAGACTACTGACGTGATAGAGATTATGAAGAAAAATGGTCTTTCAAAAAACAAACAAACAAAAAGTAATCAATATAAACAAAACGTTCCTATCCAGTGATAGCAGATGAAAGAGAAAAACCCTATCAGTTTTGCATGAGTCTGTGACCCGGACATGACAGTCAGCATGGACACATGCTTCCTAATCCCTACTCCCTTTAATCTCACCCACACAATACAGAGACTTGTTGCTATGGTGACAGAGAGCATCCCTGGCTCGGTCATGAAAACACACACACACACACACACACACACACACACACACACACACACAAAGTTAGTGAGAGACATTCAGTTGTTAGAACAATTTTGGATGTCTTTTTATGTTGAATCATTTGCAAATTATGTCGACTGAGAACAATGACTGTGATAAGAGCATCACAGCAGCAGTACAAAGTGTGTGTGTGTGTGTGTGTGTGTGTGTGTGTGTGTGTGTGTGAGAAAAATCATGGAAGAAATGCCGCCCCCAAAATAAATTGGATCGTCATGCTAGCTGTCACTGCAGCATTGTGTTTCGATAAAAGAGTCCCTTCTGCAGCACCTCTGCCATTACAATCATTAACCTCAATCTGTAGGCTCGTCATTACGATGCTAAATCATTTGTAGCTAATTAGCCGTGAGCGTAATTGTTCTCAGTCAGACAGCACAGGCAGCATTACAGAAGGCCGCCGAATAAACCTTTTAATTAAGCACAGGGATCCCTGTCTGACGCTCCCTCGGTGAAAGCGGCTTGCTAATTTGGAATGATTATGGTAATCAAATCCGGGATCAAGGGCAACGAGTGGACCTGCGCACTCTGCGGCGGATTACAGAGGGTCCTCGGCGACGTGGAGCTGAACGGAGGTAAGTTGATTATTCGAGCGGAACATGTGGTCAGTCAATTGCGATCGAAAAATAAGAGGCCTCACTGTCCTGAGATCCGCAAAATGCGGATAGTGTGTCCGGAATCCAAGAAGGGGAAATGGAAAGACATACGAGGTGGTATGAAAAAGTTTCGAGACTAATGGTGTAACTGGTGCTATTCGGACAACTCGTTAATACGCCAGTTAGAACAGAAGAAGAAACCGTGATGTTATGCCTGAAACTGGGTACATCTGCCACAGAGGCGTTTGACATCACATACGTTTGACATACGGCGATGATGCCACGAGTCGTACAAGGTGTTTTGGACGAACTCAACCTCTGAAAAATGTCGAAACATTCAGCAACTTGTGCATGATTGTCGGAAAGTGATTCACATGATCTCACTCCCACACCCACCCTACCTGCCAGATTTGCCTCCTGCGGACATCACCCTCTTCCCGAAGATGAACCTCTGGCTCAAAAGTCGTGGTTTTGACACCGTTGCAGAGATCTGGCACGAATCACAGAAGGTGCTTGACTCGCTTCAAAAAGAAGACTTCCAGGACACTTTCCAGAAGAAGGCTGGGGGCTCTGTATTGCTGTGCAAGGGGACTTTTTGATGGTGATTGTGTTCAAATGTTGTTTAATAAAGTACTTTCTTTTAAATAGAGTCTCAAGACATCACCTCGTAGTTTTCTCTCTTTTTCCCAGTCAATCGCAATCTTCGGTGGGCTCGTATGCAGAAGAGGGTAGAAAGCTCAGTTCTGAAAGTGTGTGTGGAAAGATGCCATGGCTTGACATTTGGGAAAATATGTGTAAAGAAAGAAATGGTAAAATGTACTGGATTTAGAAATATCATAGCCTTTAAATCATACACTATATGCACAAAAATCTGTGGACACCTGATTCGAGCATAAGATTGGAATATGCCTTCCATATTGAGTCCCCATTTAGCTGTTATTATAAGTTCCACTCTTCTGAGAAGATGTTCCACTAGTTTTGTGTGAGATTCATTCAGGTGTTAGTAAAGTCAGGTACTACAGGATGTAGATGAGGTGAGGAGGCCTGGGGTGCAGTCAGCGTGAAATATTAATTCCAAAGGTGTTCAATAGGGGTTTAGAGCTCTATAGCAGGAGATCTTCCACCCACTTTCAACCCATGGAAAGCAGATCTTCATGAAGCTAGTGTACAGGAGCAGGAACCTTTAGCCTTACAATGTAGATTTAAATATAAGTATATTTCTCACTGAAGTTAGTCATGTGTTAAGACAGACTAATTTGTTTTCACTTTTTTATATTCTTATATTTTATACTTTGTTATATTTTTTATGTGTTTTTTTCGTATACTATTATCATTTGCACATCTATAACATATACAAAGAGTGCCTGTAATAGTTGCAGCCCTAATCATTTTATGATTTAATTGCTATATTTCCTCATGAAACGAAACAGATTCCTGGATAAGCCACCGGTCAAATTATTGGCGAATGCAAAAAATAAATAAATACAAAATCTCAGGCTTCTGCTTATTGACTGATGCCACAGAGCTCATTATCTCAAACTTCATTCAGCTGATAAAATAAAACAAATTATTCACTACGGTTTATTGAATTTATGACGACCGGCCTGCATTGTTATATTGACCCGACCATCCTACTAATTGAACTCGGTTTCAGACTCCGTGCAGAACATGCATCTGGGCTGAATATATACCTGTGCGCTGGAGAATTTAGAAGGAACTCTCTGAAAACCGTGCGCATTGTCAACGTGTCTCTTTTTCCACTACTGAATTTTACTCCCACCTTCATCTGTTACACCAAAATCCCAGTCAAGAGCCCTTCTACCTCTCCACTGGTCTGAGGGAAAGCCCTTCAGAGTGCCATTTCAACTCTCCAGAAATCTCCAGCCAATTAAAAGCCAAACCATTGCGTGACGTTCGAGCTGACATGTTAGCTCCGGTCTGGGCAGACAGTAGCGGGAACAGCACATTAGAAACTCATTATGATCATTAATTCGAAAAGGAAATGAAGGCGCAAGTGCACAGAGGAACACAATCCTCCTGATGGCAATGTTTCTGTCTTTCCTTCCATTCTAATATAACATCATGGTGTTCATGATATCAGGTACTTTATCTAGGTGAAGTTAAGAGGCCTGGGGTGCAGTCAGTATACAGATGAATACTAAAGGTGTGCATCAGGGTTGGAGGTCTATAGCAGGAGATCTTCCACTCTAACCCTTGTAAAGCATCTGTTCATGGAGCTGGCTGAAACAGGTTTGGATCTTCAAGTTCAAGTGAAGGGAAAATTTCATGCTAGAGCATCTTAAGATACGATACAATTGTGTGCCTCCAACTGTATGCTAACAATTTGTTAAGAACCACATAGGAGTGAAAGTCTGGTGTCCCAAAACGTTTGTCCATATCGTGTATATTGTATTCTAAAAGAAACAACAATGATGATAAAAGGTTGTTTCTGGATTAGGAGGTGTCCGATACATGCATACACACATGCTAATCTAAACCCTGTCTTCTCCATTAAGAGACAATTAAATTTCAAGCTTAGTCTTATCCACATGCATTTGCAGGTTTGTGTGTGTTAGAAATGCTAAGACTCGAAGATGTGCTAGCATGACCACTCCTCAGGTTGTTCATTTAATTTCACATTTCTCTAGGATCTCTGGGATTTTCGATTCAAACCCACTGGAATAAATTACAAACTAAGCGTAGCTCGGTTGGGTTGCTATTAAATACGCTACGCAACATTGTGAAGAAAAATTGATGTTAGCAAAACACAAGTCCAGCTATAAAATAAGCTATTAAACATAGCTAGCTGGCTAACGTTCAACTGATTGTTTGTTAAAGGAGCAGCTACCATTGTATTGCAAACAGCTAGGTCTTTATTGCTCATTTTTAGACTGCACCCCAGGCCTCCAGACCTACATCCAGCATACTACAATCTCCACAAAATCTAGTGGAACATCTTCCTAGAAAAGTGGAGCTCATTATAACAGCAAATGGGGACTACCTGTGGGGATCGCCTAGCATTCTCATGCTCAGGTAGATATATAATGTATGAGAGATGTTTAATTAGACATTATATCTGACTCAAACAGGAGTTTATTCAGGATTAAACCCTCTTGAAAACACTTAAGGTCTTATTTAAGGATGCGGCGTCCTGCGCGGGCGGGGAGCTCTTTTGTCGGGATCGTGTCTGAAAGCGCGAGGTGATGAAAAAGAGCAGGTAAGAGCGATGAGCGTGCATTTTCAACACAGTGAAGTTATTCTCAGCTTTAAAGTGCGCTGTTATTCTTTAAATGAGCGACGCTCTGACAAACCCCATTAGACATCAATGGAATACGAATGTTTTATCGGCGGAATTGACTACGGCCCACGATGCACCGCTCAAGTGCACAAAAGTGGAGGATGAGAAAGAGACATTCATATTAAAGCCATGCAAAGCAAGGTTATGGATGTCTACGCACTTCATATACGAGCTGGTATGGAAACGTTTCAATATTAATGGTGTTAACTGGTGCTATTCTGACCACGTGCGGTACCACGTCTTTCTGGGATCTCTGTATATAAAGTCTGCGATTTCATCATAGACAGAAAGTTAGAACAAAAGAGAAAACATGAAACTAAGCAAATCTTCCACAGAGACGTTTGACATGACATATGTTTGACATACGGTGATGCTGCAACGAGTCATTTGAGATGTTTCGAGTGGCACGTGTGCTTTGAGAGCAGAAGAGCATCACTGGAAGACAATTAGTGATCAGAAAATCCTTGGACGAGCTCAACCCCTGAAAATTATACCATTCAGCAACTTGTGCATGATGATCATAGGAGAACAATTCACATGATCTCACTTCCTCACCCACCATACACGCCAGATTTGCCTCCCACAGACTTTGTCCTCTTCCTGAAGATGAAGCTCAAAGGTTGCCGTTGACACTGTTGCAGAAATCGGTCGCTAATCGCAGAAGGTGCTTGACGCACTTTCGAAAAGAAGACTTCAGGACACATTCCAGAAGAAGGATGGGAGCTCTGTATTGCTATATATAACATCCCATTCAACATGTATGCCCCTATGTACTGTTAAAATAACCTCCACTCTTCTGGGAAGATGTTCCACTGAATTTTGGAGTGTGCTTGTGGAGATTTGGTGAAGTTAGGCACTGATGTAGGTGAGGTGAGGAGGTCTGGGGTGCAGTCAGAGTTCCAATTAATCCTAAAGGCGTTCAATAGGGTTGAGAATCAGAGGTCTATAGGAGAACATCTTCCACTCCAACCCATGTAATGCAGATCTTTATGGAGCTGGCTTTGTGACAGGGGCATGTCATGCTGGAAGAGGTTTGGGTCTCCTAGTGCAAGTGAAGGACAAATTTCATCCTACAGCATCCGAAGACGTCCTAAACAATTGTGTGCCTCCAACTCTGTGATAACAGTTTGGAGAAGAACCACGTTTGAATGTAACAGGTCAGGTGTCCTAATACTTTTGTCAATATATTGTAGTTCTATGCATATAAACTTTCATGAAAGATTATTTTGAAATATTTCATAATGATTATGAGACCATTACAGCATGCATTTAGAATATTTACAGTTATTTTACAAGTTATTAAACCACTGCAAGAAAGCACAGAAATGATCTACATGATCATTGGATCCCACAAAGAAAATAACAGGTTAAGTGTATTGTTAAAACCAGATTTAATCAACACACTGATCCATTTCCTTGCTTTAATTAACAATTATTGACTTATTTATTCTGTAGTTTGGATTGAAATTAAATAAACCAAGAATGAAAGCCAATTCATGGAAATCACTGGTGGAGTTTGGAATATTTTTGAAAACAGGTAAGTGATCAATTTAATATAATTTACATTTTAAATAAAATACATTTTAGACTCGTTTATACAATCACACTAAGTGACAGTGGATGAAGCCCTCAGCCTGCTCTGTCTTTTTATTCCCTACTCATGGATCTCACTAGCATACTAACAAGCATAATAATCATTTGATTCCAGTGAAAGACACTGTATCAGACAGCCAGAGTGAGAGACACTAGATCAGACATTCACATTAAAAGAGATCAGATACTGTACATTAGTCACAGTGGGAAACACCAGATCAGACAGTCATATTGTGAGAGATACTGGAACAGACAGAGATATTGCTGGAGACTCTATATCAAACAGCCACAGATGAAAAACACTGAATCAAACAGCCAGTATGCGAAACACTGGATTAGACAGCCAGTGTATGAGATACTGAATTAGACAGCCATAGTGAGAGACTCTGTATCAGGTAATCACAGTGAAAGGCACTGGATCAGACAACTAGAGTGCAAGACAGTGGCTTAGACAGCCAGTGTGCAGGACACTGGATCAGACCTCCAGAGTGTTTGATACTGAATTAGACAGCCACAGTTAGAGACGCTGTATCAGGTAGACACAGTGAAAGACGCTGGACCAGACATCCAGTGTGCAAGACACTTGATTAGACAGCCAGAGTGTTAGACAATGGATTAGACAGCCAGAGTGTGAGACACTGGATCAGACAGGCACTGTAAGAGACATTGGATTAGACAGACACAGTGAAAGGCACTGGATCAGAGAGTCAGCATGAGAGACCCTGGATCAGACAGTAACAGTGATAGACACTGGATCAGATATTCACAAGAGTGACACTGGATCAAACAGCCAGAGTGTAAGACACTGGATCAGACAGCCGCTGTGCGAGAGATTGGATCAGACAGCCAGTGTATGAGTCACTGTACCTGTCTCACTGGATCAGACAACTAGATTAATACTGTTAAAGACAGGTATAGTAAAAGACACTAGATCAGATAGACATAGTGAGAGACACTGAATCAGACATGTACAGTGAAAGACACTAGATCAGATAGATCACTAGTGCGCTGCTCCTTAGAGGCTGTAATCCAGTGGTACTGCTTGTATTCACTGGTCTGGAAGTGGAGAACAATCCCTTTCACGGGCCGAGACACGCTAGCTAGCTTCGGGGTTGGCCGACCTCCTCACCGTGTCTAGCTTTTTTCAAAATGGATTTTTAAGTAGGTCCGAGACCAAATCAATTTCTTTTCCTATGTAGGCATATATAACATGTGCAGAGCTACACACGTGTTTTGTCAGTCGAACTGTAACAGTTTCTCTCTGACCAACCAATCAGAGGACAGAGAAATGCTCACGCTATTCTGGGCCAGCTCGCTGCATTGTGAGGCGAATATGAAATCTGATTGGTTAAAGAAACAGACCTGTTGGTAATATTCTCTATAGTAAAAGGGCCAGCAGGACAAACAGATTAGATTGACATTGCAGCACATAGAGGCTAAAATCTGATTGGACAAAAAATCTAAATCTACATACACATACTAGAAGCAGTGCAGAGAAGAGAAACATTACGAAATGAAGAACATAAACTGTTGGGAATAAATTAATACAATTTCATGGAACAAATATTAGAATTTAGGTTGTAAATGTAGTTCAGTGCTTCTGATAGTGTTTAGGCCAGCAGAGAAGGCTTCGCTGGCCCTGACCGCCCACCACTGGGATCAGACAGGCACAGTGAAAACCACATGATCAGACAGACACAATGATCAGACAGCCACATTAAAATCTAACCAGTCTTTGACATTTCTGTACTACCGAGCACTCGTGAGTCAAGAATACTCCATCTGCATCCCAAACCACCGCCATTAGTGTCATTATAATTTAAAGTGCATTGTGCAGATTAGGGACTTGAATTGTCTCTGACACTCTCAGTGATGCAATTCATTCGTTTGCTTGAGGAAGAGTGAAGAACAACCTGCTGTACAAAATGTTCTCAGGCAAGATGCTTGCAGCAAGTCTTAGAAAATCCCCCAAATCTTGCATCTTTTAGCATTTTGACGGAAATCATCCACACCCTGATACACATGAAGTAATATGTTTAGCTTGTATTGAACACATTTATGTTCATGAAGCGTTTATCAATTCCAGTCATGTTACTGACAGTGGGGGGCGCTAACTCAGTTACAACGACATTTAATTAGAGATGGGAATGCCAACGATAGATCAGATATGCAGTATCTCACAAAAGTAAGTACACCCCTCACATTTAGAAACCATTTTAGTATCTTCTCTAGGGACAATACTACAGAAATAAGACTTGGATATATTTTAGAGTATCAATATGCAGCTTGTATAGCAGTACAGATTTACTGTCCTTTAAGAATAACAACATACAGCCATTATTGTCTAAACAACTGGCAAACAAAAGTGAGTACACCCTGAGTGAACATGTCAAAAAGTGTCCAAAGTGTGAATATTTAGTGTAAACACCATTGTTATCCAGCACTGCCTTAATACTCCTGGGCATGGAATTCACCAGAGCTGCACAGGTTGTTGCTGGGATCCTCTTCCACTCCTCCATAATGACATCACAGAGCGCTTATTAACCTTCTGCTTGAGGATCCCCACAGGTGCTCAATATGGTACAGGTATGGAGACATTGGCCACTTCATCACCTTCACCTTCAGCTTCCTCAGCAGGGCAGTTGTCATCTTGACGGTGTGTTTGGATTTGTTATTATGTTGGAAAACTGCCCTTTGGCCCAGTTTCTGAAGAAGGGCATCATGTTCTGCTTCAGATAGTCACAGTACATGTTGGAATACATGTTTCCCTCAATGTACCGCAGCTCCCCAGTACCAGCAGCACTCATGCGGCCCCAGACCATGATGCTACCACCACCATGCTTGACTATAGGCATGACACAATTTTCTTGGTACTCCTCACAAGGGCGTCACCACACATGCTGTAGACCATCTGAGCCAAACAAGTTTATCTTAGTCTCATCAGACCACAGAACATGGTTCAAGTAATTCATGCTCTTGGACAGGTTGTCTTCAGCAAGCTGTTTGACTTTCTGAGCCAGCTTCAGAAGCTTCTTCATGCAAACCGACTTGTTGCAGAGTACGCCGTACGGTCTGAGCACTGACACGGACCTTCCGCTTCTGCAGCCTCTAAAGCACTGCTGCAGCACTCATGTGTCTGTTTTTTGAAGCAAGTTCTGCACCTGATTTACAGCATGAGCACTCGACTTCTTTGATGGACCCTTGTAAGGTCTGTTCCGAATGGAACCCGTCTTGAAAAACCTCTGTATGACCCTGATCACTGTACTGTTACTCGGTGTCAGGGTGATACTGATCTTTTTACAGCCTTGGCAGAGCAACAATTCTAATTCTCAAATCCTCAGAGACTCTTTGCCATGAGGTGCCATGTTGAACATCCAG
>NC_060905.1:3231339-3246339 GCF_014805685.1 Silurus meridionalis | reverse complement strand
TGTATATTCTCGTCAGGTCACCTATTTGTTCTGATAAAAGAACAGATCCTGTGATCGTTTCAGCTCGCGCTCTCAAACCCCTTTAATTGCTCTTATCGACCAGGATCGTATTTTTCAACCGTGTGACCTTTCGCGCTAATGACAATAGGCTAATATGTTAAGCGGCACAAAGGCTAATTAGATGAAATTGCTGTGTGGGAGGGTTTTTATGACCTCGTTTTGTCACCAAAGAAAATGTCAACGGTGTTTTTACGTCTTGGTTTTTTTTTTATACACAGCAATTAATTAAAAGTAATGTAGGAAAAAATCTGAACTATTGTTTGAGTATAAAGTCGATTATTTCCCTATAACCGCATGGCACTGGAATGTTTTGTGTTATACTTCTTATACCATATCAGTGTCTCTAATGATTAACATTGTACAATATGGAGATTTTAAGATTTAGTAAATCGTCTATTAAACGAGTAAAATTCTAATAGCTGATACACTGAATTCATAACAAAACTTTGTCTGTCTGTCTGTCTGTCTGTCTGTCTGTCTATCTATTCCTTTTTGAATGATTTGTTGCTAAAGAAGTGAAAAAATATCAGATTAATATAAATGCATCGATACAAACCTGAACCCTATCAGAGCTGCTGTTCTACACAAAGAATCAACACCTTCTGACCAATCAGTATCCACTCTCTGGATCTGTATCTCTCTCTCTCTCTCTCTCTCTCTCTCTCTCTCTCTCTCTTTCAGGCCTGCTGTGAACTGAGCAGGGTTTGTGTTGCCGTCACATTTCAATCAATGGAAAACAAAACGTCACTCGGATATATGGCCCATTGCCAGTCACCACTAAAAGGCCATTTGTGAACAGGGAGATCGACTATGACGAGGTTTTGTGTTTCTCCAGCACGCAGAGCAGAAGGTTCCTCCAAGCGCCTGAGCTCCAAGTTTAGTGAAATACCGCCTGCATACGACACTAACACAGTCTGTGACCAGGGAAATCTGACTGCTGGAGCCGAACATAACAGCAGAGAAACACGAAACACTGCTACTGTACACTCACACACTCATTTACTGTCTTACACAGACAGACAGACAGACAGACAGACAGACAGACAGACAGACAGACAGACAGACAGACAGACAGACAGACAGATAGATAGATAGATAGATAGATAGATAGATAGATAGATAGATAGATAGATAGATAGATAGATAGAGGTAGAAAAACAGTAGGGTGCTCAGGTGCTTGGCCCCATAAAAAAATGCTTGTTGTTATTTCTTGATAAAAGAAAAAGGGATAATGTTTTGAAAGCTACTTCAGCATAAGAAAAATAAAACGCATCACACTGTGCTTTTCATCACACTATCTCCACTTCATCACACCACGCCGTCTCTGCCTGCTTATGAAATGTGTTGTCTTCGTTTTCGAACGCTCGGGATGCCGATCGAATAAACCCCCAACAACTCCCTCGAACGCTGACATTCATCAAGAGTTATAACAACGGGAGCGGCTGTCTGAGCGCTACGCTACGCTACGCTATGCTACGCTACGCTCGCCGTTCGCTCCTCCAACACCTTGACACAGGCTTTGTGTGAGCGACAATGAGGACTCCTTTTTAAGCGCTCGCTTTCTTTCTGTCGCTCGTGCAACAAAACCCACTCACCCGCAATTTAGCCTCTGCGTAACAACCTAATGCGCTGTTCCTCACCCTCGGCCCACAGAGCTGCGCTCGCGCCCCCGTGATGGAACATCGGTACGCTCTTATACATTTACAGCACGGGGTCAGGGAGCCATTTTTTTAATTTCCAGGGCCTCAGTGCGGAGTCACTGCTGGCTGCCGACTGGATTGCATAATGGAGCTAATTATCAGCGCACCCTTATTAGGCTGTTTTTATTAGAGGAATTCTGCTTAAAAATATATACACCCTGAATTGGACCGTGTGTGCACCTCGACATGGTTGAAAAACAGCAGAAATAATAAATAATGAAGTTTAGCATCTACTCCTTATCCGCTACTAAGTTGGTGGATATGCATCCTATTCCACACTGAGTCCCCATTTCCTGTTACAAAAAAGCTCCACTCTTCTGGTACCGTGTTCCACTGGATTGTGTGGAGATTTGTGTAAAATCTATTCAGCCACCAGGGTGTTCAATAGGTTGGAGCTTTATAGCAGGAGTGGAGTGCTTTAGCTTTTCAGGAAGTAAAAGGAGATTTAGTGAGTTGAAGGACGGTGCAATTCAAGTGCCGAACGTGGAGGCAGGTCAGGATTAGTGCAGGGAAAATCGGATCGGTTTAATGACTCAAATCTTTTTTTCAGTCATTAAGTTCATTTCGTTCTTTTGATCAGAAATAAAATAAAATGGTTAATTATCAATAAGCAGATCCCCAACACATCAATTTTCACTATAGTTACAATCATTTTTATATGTAAATAGGACGTTTTGGAGACAAGGTGAGGGAGGTGAGATTGAGATGGTTTGGACATGGGCAGAGGAGGAACATGGGGTATATCAGTAGGAGAATGCTGAGGATGGAGACACCAGGAAGGAGGAAAAGAGGAAGACCAAGGAGGAGGGTTATGGATGTGATGAGGGAAGGTGGTTGGTGTGAAGTAGAGGACAGTGGGGGGTATGGAGACAAATGATCCACTGTGGCGCCCCTAATGGGAGCAGCGGAAAGAAGAAGAAGAAGTAGAAGAAGTAAAACTGAATAGCGTCTATAAGAGTCACATGATAAAAAAATGAACGACTCACGCTAGAAGAGTCGAGAGGAAAACTACTTAATTCTGTTACCTGTAAATGACCTATAAATATTTTGCAATACTTTGCAGTGCACATCCAGTATAAAAACTAACAAATCACTCTGTGAGTCGACTCGTTCTTCTGAGTCATTTTAAAGACTTGTTCAAAATGAACAAATTAAAATTTTTGAGACTACTTGTTCTTCTAAGTCACATTAAAGACTTGTTCAAAATTTATGAATCACTCTTCGAGATGACTTGCTCTTCTGAGTCACATTAAAGACTCGTTCAAACTGAACAAAACACATTTTGAGACTACTTGTTCTACTGAGTCATATTAAAGACTCGTTAAAAAGGAATGAATTACCTTCGAAACGACTCGTTCTTCTGAGTCACATTAAAGACTTGCATAAAATGAACAAATCACTCTAAGAGACGACTCGTTCTTCTGAGTCACATTAAAAGCTCATTCAAAATCAACAAATCGTACATAAACGACCGAGCACTAGTCAGGATTATGCCATCTGTGACAAAATGGGTTTAAAAGAGAGAGAGAGAAAGAGAGAGAGCGAGAAGAGAGAGAGACGGAGAACAAAATGGAAACCAGGAGGATGATTAAGGAGTCAGAGACACAGATAGAGACAGTTGATAAGACATCTCTGTCTAAAGGTTCTCGTTCATGCGATAATCCTGTCGGTGTTTGGACGAGCCACTGAGAGCGACGTTTTAACACACGGCCCTCAGGGTGAACGATTCTGCAACAGGTGGTTCGGAAGGATGGACTCTGTGTTTGTGTGTGTGTGTGTGTGTGTGTTTGTGTGTGTGTGTGTGGTGAGAGCTTGCAGTCAGACAGGAACCTGGAGTTCCACGAGACCGATAAATGCTGATCGATACTCTCTCGAGATTCTACACTGATAGTGAAGCAAATAAAAAATATATATCCAAGTTAATCCTAAAACTGAGTCTCCTCTCACTCGTAGACTTTTTTATTAATTCAGAGTGAGATTTAGCACCATTGCTCTTTTCACCACCTGGAAAAGATTAACACAAATAAAACACAAAAAAACCAAGAGTGGACATTGAGAGGAGATTTTTAGTTGATCAAATGTTCTGACTCATGCATTACATTGTACTTTTTTGCGTTTTAGTGCCACATAAAAAAAATGAAATAAAAAAGTCGGATTTATGAGAATAAAGTCAAAATATTTTAAGAATACAGTGGCTGCAATACGAGATTAAAGTGGAAATATTTTGAGGTAAATTACGTAAATAAAATATTTGTGCATAAAATGGATGTGGAGGATTTGGTTAAATACAACAAAAAAATCGACCCTGAAGGAGTAAAACACTGGTGTGTGATTTTTTTGTTCTCTCAAAATAATTATACGACTTTCATCTCAGAATCTTTGATTTTGACATTTTTTTAAGGTGTCACAAAAACGCTCTCATAATATAGAGAAGCCATAAGATCAGATGTTTTTTGAAGACCAAATTAAGTCCTCATATAACTCCTTGTTCGCTGTTATAATAAGCTCCACTCTTCTTAGAAGATGTTCCACTAAAATTTGTGGAAAATTGTGTGAGATTCATTCATCCACAAGGGTGTTAGTAAAGTGAGGTACTGATGTAGGTGAGGTGAAAAGGCCTGGGGGCAGTCAACGTCAACAATTCATCCTGAAGGTGGTTAAAAAGTTGAAGCTCTATAGCAGGAGATCTTTCAACCCATTGAAAGAAGGTATTCATGGAGCTGGTTTTTGGTCATGCTGGAACAGGTTTGGGTCTCCTGGTTCAATTGAGAGGAAAATGTTATGTTTTAAAGATGTCCTGCTCAATTGTGTTTCTCCAAAAGTTTGGCAGATAGAACCACAGATAGCTGGAGAACAGGTGTCCTGATACGTTTGTTCATACCTGTTTTTTCACCAACTCTCCCCATTATTTTTCAGACGGCAGTGTGGTCCACCCCTGCGTGCGGTCCGTAGCTGCTGAGGACTGAGACTGAGGACTGCTTCAGTATCTGCTGCACAGAACCCAGGCCAGCTAATAGACCAGCTGGCAAACTGCTCAATGGAGAAAGGATGCTCTTAAGATGAAAGCTGCCTCTCGGGCTGCCATCCAGGCAATTGCTTTGCATCTTGTAGTGCACTCACACTGATAGTGATTTTTCACTGAAATCCTTCTGTGACATTCACTTAAGCATGTTGCTATCTGTAGCTGCCATGGTTTTATTGGTAGTACCCAAAGAAGGTAGCTATAGAATGGACAAGAAACCCACTTCACAAATCAAAGGTCTTCCTAGTTCTCGCTGTCTGAATGAAAACAATGTTTTGTTCTTCGGACTGTTTGATGTAATGATACAAACACTGATGAAAACACTGGTGCTTTATGTAAATCTACATCATGAATTTAGAGCACTAGGAAAGTGAGTATGAACACTAGATATCTGGCCCTGTGAGACAAACTGATGCACATATGACTTGTATAATTTTGTGTTTGAATATTCTGTCTAATGAACTTATTTGACAATAAGAGGAAAATGTCACATGTCCTCACAATCATTAGGTCCTCACAATGATCAAATGTCCTCACAATTAGATAGTAATTGTTCAAATTCCACACAATGGGATGATAATTGTCACATGCATTTATACTCCTAAATACAAGATAGTGTCAAATGTCCCCACAAAAGATAATGTCCTCAAAACACTAGAATAATGCCAAATGTCCTCAGAGTGACAAAATGGTGGTAAATGTCCTCACAACGTTGAGAAAAGTGTCCCGATTATTATAATGCTTCAAATGCCCCCACAATTACAAGATAGTGCCAAATGTGTACACAATGAAATGATAATGTCAAATGTCCTCATAATGATAATGAAGTGTCAAATGTCTTCACAATGATAATGTCAAATGTCTTTACAATGACATGATGCCAAATGTCCTCAGAGTGACAGGATAATGTCAAATGTCTTAACAATATGCAGGTCCTCACAATGATCAAATGTCCTAACAATGACAGAAGAGGAATTCTAACTGTGAGCTCACATCCGTGCATTTGCGAATGCGTAGGTGAGCCTGTGTGTGTGTGTGGGCATGTAGCAGTGGAGTTTGTGTGTGTGTGTGTGTGTGTGTGTGTGTGTGTGTGTGTGTGTGTGTGTGTGTGTGTGTGCGTGTGCGTATGTGTGTGCGTAGGACGACGGAAATGAGCGTTCACTAGAGATTAACACGGCTGAGAAACAGGCAACGAGTGGGATGAGTTTCTCCAGACTCCGGTCCCCGAATAGACCTGTCCATCATGATTAGCAGGATAGTATCCATCCAGATTCTTTCCATCCCCACTTCTCTTTCTCTGCATTTTTTAAGGTACAGAAATACGGCCTAAGTTTTCAACAGAGCGAGAGAGGAGAAAACACAGAGCATTAAAAAGGCACGAGGCAGAACGTGGGTTTGTTTTTCGCTTGTGATTTTTGTCTTGATGCGAGATGGCACCGTGTGCTCGATCTTCTAAGAGCATTTTTTATGACATTCTCTCCCCAAGCACGATTACACAGCGCTCGCTCTCCCGACGACATCTGTGCCTCGCATGGCTCTATCCTCCAGGCACACCAATATGCCAGAGGGGTGTAAGTTCATAACCCAGGCCGAGAGAAACCCATTAGCACTACTGGAATGCTGTACCTCGCCTGACCCTGTGCTCTGACTCACTTCTTACAATTCCAGGGATATGCAAATACAGCATTTTGTTGTACCAAGGTTCAGACAAATGCATTATATTGCAATACCTGGTGACATTTGGACTATTCGCAATATGCAGCATGATATTTTGCTTAACCCCAGCAAAAGGCTGCAACAGAGCAGTTCAAAGAGAAGGAGGAATGAACTAATGAAGGAAGAGTTAGATGAGATAGGGAGGTAGGCAGAAAGTGAGATAGAAAAGAGGGAGAAAACACAAGACAGATGTGCAGTCGCATTGTGGGTGCGAGTTTAAAATCAGAGACGCTGATTGGTCGAAAGGTGTATGTTCAAAGTCTAAATAAAATCACGGCAACGCTTTTTCTTTTACTTCATCTTGATCCCAAATTCTACCAAATCCAAATCTACCTTTAATCTCTAACCCTGTTCATGTCATGCGGCAGAAATAAAGTATATCGCTGCGAGTCACTAATCAGATCAGAAATTGATTTTCTTCAAACAATGTAAGGGCAAAGAAATACTGTAGCAATGCCACTATATTACCCAGAATGCAACTCCTGATGCTGAGCTGAGTATAAATAATAATAATAATAATTTGTATTATTATTATGCAAGATTATAATTTGCTTTTTAACCACTGCTAATTATCAGTTAAACTTATATTTCCTGAAATGTGAGAGAAAATGTGAGAGGTGTGTATACTGTAAAATTAACAACGCAATTCTCTTACATGTGCCGTGCGTTTTGATACATCACAAGTCTACGTTCCCTATTATTTTCTGTACGCCACCCAGCAATCAACTCTGCTCACTGTGCCAAACGTTTTGATGTGTCAAATGTCCATGTTGGCAGAGTTTTATTCGTCATTGGAAACGTGACGTCACGTGACGATGTCAGTATGGTACCAAGAAAGTAATTTGCTGACTGTGCTGAATGTTTTAATATATAACATGTCCCTGTTGTTGGAGTTTCTCTGGTTACTAGAACCTGACGGTATCAATATGGTACCCAGGCTGTCTTTACTTAATTGATTTACAAGAACATGTTGTCACGTGACATTACTATATTAACCATCAGTCAACTTCCATTACTGCACTAAGGTTTTTGATATGTCACTTATCCATGTTGCTGGAGATGGAGTGGTTAGGAAGAACGTGACGTCACGTGATGGTGTATGGTACCACGCCCTCGCCGATTGTGCTGAGCGTTTTTGATATGCCACGTCAATGATGCCGAAGATTTTCAATTGCGCACATTTTGGGGATTAACCAAAACGTGACATCACGTTATAGTGTCAATATGGTACCCAGGCAGCGACTCACCGGCTGTGCTAAAGGTTTTGAAGTCGCACTCCCACTTAGCCATTCTGTAATTTATTTCCTAACAAGCACATGTTGTCACGTCAGTCAGACTGTTCTGAACGTTTGACACGTCCATTTGACGTGACATTCAGTTTCTTGTTGAATTCAGTAATAGCAAAGATGCTAGGTGTTAGAAAAGTGCTAACAATTCCAATAATATTGCACCAAAGTACAGCATGGTAAAATGTAGAATAAAATCTAGCTCATATTGTCGTGTTGTTGAGGTTTATGTTTCAGTCTGCTGGGGACATTTTTTCTTTACA
The DNA here is from genome assembly GCF_014805685.1 of Silurus meridionalis. Classification (NCBI taxonomy): domain Eukaryota; kingdom Metazoa; phylum Chordata; class Actinopteri; order Siluriformes; family Siluridae; genus Silurus; species Silurus meridionalis. The sequence goes on along the minus strand of NC_060905.1, from coordinate 3,238,292 downwards.
CTGGTTTCATCCTGCAAAGCTGCCAGCATTAGATGCTGATTCACAGAGGCGAGAACCAGAAGGCCAGACATCTTGGCGTCATGCCCTCACTCCGACACACACAAACACACACACACACCTACACACACACGCACACAACCATGCATACACTAAAAAGTCACCAGTAGGTGTCTGAGCAGGAACGAGGTGAACTTTGGATAGAAATCCAATAGAGTAGTAATAAAAAAGCTCCGATATGCGATTTCTCATGCAGACATAAGCCAGATCTTTAAATCCAGCATTTTAATACATCAAAAGTTCCTTGTTCTTTGTCGTCTTTGGTCACTTCAAAAGTTTAATCATAGGTAACACATGGATCTCAAATAGATTCCAAAAATCTGACTCTCGTCCAACACAGAGACACTTTCACATTCCTGTGTATGGGTAAAAACATAAGGAACTTCATCCTGCATGGAAATAACAGACGAGGAGTATATATTATTGCAACCCCAAAATATGGGGCCAAACGTTTGTGGACACCTGACCATTACATTGGGTTTCTGAACATCTCATTCCACATTTAGTTTCCATTAGCTGCTATAAAAAGCTCCAATCTTCTGGGAAAATGTTCCACTAGATTTTATGGAGATTTGTGTGAAATTCACTCATCCCAAAGTTGTTCAGTAGAGTTTATAGCTCTACAGCAGGAGATCTTTAACACCAATACAGCAAGGAAGATACCTGCTGGAAGAGGTTTGGGCCTCCTAGAACAAAAAGGAGAATTTCATGCTACAGCATTAAAAAACATCTGATACCAGGGGTCCCCAACCACTGTTTAGCCGACCGGTACCGGGCTGTGAATCATTTGGTACCTACTGACACAAAAAGAATAGAAACTTTAAAAAAGTTAACTTCTGTCTAGACAAATGACCCACACTTGTTTCAGTCACAGTTCTCTTTCAGGAACTTGAGCTGCGTCAACAACGCTTTGGGAATGCTTCCGCATTGTCCACGCTCTGGATCACACGTGTAATTCGTCCAATGGAAAGCGTGGAGTCAACAGCAGAGCAAACTAGGCATTGAGGAGCTATTTGAGTTTGTGACCCGTGCCATAGCCAAAATGGATATCGATTGGTCGGCCAATGAGCAGAAAGTTTGCCTGTTCAGCAAGGTTCTACAATCTGTGTCACAGCCCCCGTGTCGGGGTTTGCCTTTCTTTCCGGCCTCCTGGGCTAAGCTTTTCTAAGACTGAAAAAGTGTGGTTATGGGTTGATGCCCCAGGTTGAAGAGACGCTGGTTAGCTATCTCTCCCCAGGTGTTTCATCGTCCCTGAAAACCCAGACGCTGCCCACCAAGCCCCTTCAAAATATGTCAGCGCTGGTTGTGCAAGGCTTACGACTCAGCAGGTCAGTGTCTGCACACACATGGACTAAAGTTATTTATTTTATTTGAAATAATTTAATATATATAAATTAGTGCTGTCAAAATTGATGTGTTAACAAAAATGTATTTTAACTGCAATAATTTTATTAACTGGCGATAAATGTTCATCAATTAGGCTTATAAAAGAGGTGAAATTTACACCTTCAACGCAATACATTTATTCACAACGTCCTTTTATTACTCAGATAAAAAAATAAATACAAATAAACGCCACCAAAACGTTTTTTTTACTCACTAAACATTTGCTTTACTGATGCACCAAATCTCAAATCAAGCACCAAAAATCTGCACATCTGCCAATTAAAACCATCCGTGTGGAAACATAAAAAAAGGTCCTTTTTGTGTCCTGATGATTTACGTAATTCAAGGCACCATAATTGAAACATTTACAAGAGTTTTTTACAAGCTGCCCTGTCATCTGAACATGTAAATAGGCTTAGTAAATAAATTACTCAGTGCAAAGAAAGAGAAGAAATTGGGAGCCTGGAATTTCTATGGGTTTTTTTTTCATGTGTCGAATAGATGAACAGGTTCTTTGAATAACATCTATGACCTTCGAAACATGTCTAGTCTTCATGCTCTATGTTAAGTTTGGTTTTACTAATAATAAACATACATTTGCAAAAAGCATTAATATTTGTCCATGTTGATTAGAGTATTAAAAACTTAAAAAGTATAAATTTTAGGTTCATTTAGAACAGATACAAATGTGCAATAAAGATGCAATTAATCACGATACCCCCCTGTCCTCTACATCTGCCTCTTTCAAACCATCTACCTGCATGTCTTCCCTCACCACATCCATAAACCTCTTCCTTGTTCTTCCTCTTTTCCTCCTTCCTGGTGGCTCCATCCTCAGCATTCTCCTACTGATATACCCAATGTCCCTCCTCTGCACATGTCCAAACCATCTCAATCTCGCCTTCCTCACCTTGTCTCCAAAACATCCTACATTTGCTGTCCCTCTGATAAACTAATTTCTAATCCTGTCCATCGTCGTCACTTCCAATAAACATCTCAACATCTTCAGCTTTGCTACCTCCAGCTCCAACTCCTGTCTTTTACTCAATGCCACTGTCTCTAAACCATACGACAAAGCAGGTACCTAAACATCTCCACCTGAACTGCACCACTCCCTCCCTCTTATTCACACACATGAACTCTGTCTTACTCCTACTGACTTTTATTTCCCTTCTCTCCAGCACGTACCTCCACCTCTCCAGGCTCTTCTCAACCTGCTCCCTACTTTTACCACAAATAACAATATCATCTGCAAACATCATAGTCCACGGAGACTCCTGTCTGACCTTGTCCGTCAACCTGTCCATCACCACTGCAAACAGGAAAGGGTTCGGAGCCGATCCTTGATGCAGTCCAACCTTCACCTTGAACCAGTCTGTCGTTCCTACTGCACACTTCACTGCTGTCACACTGTCCTCATACATGTCCTGCACCACCCTCACATACTTCTCTGACAGACCAGACTTCCTCATACAATACCACAACTCCTCTCTCCACCCTGTCGTACGCTTTCTCTAAATCCACAAACACACAATGCAGCTCCTTCTGGCCTTCTCTATACTTCTCTATCAACATTCTCAAAGCAAATATTGCATCTCTAGTGCTCTTCCTCGGCATGAAACATACTGTTGCTCGCAGAATATATACAAACCCGATTTCAAAAAAGTTAGGACACTGTACAAATTGTGAATAAAAAAGAAATGCAATCATTTACAAATCTCATAAACTTATATTTTATTCACAATAGAATATAGATAACATATCAGATGTTGAAAGTGAGACATTTTGAAATGTCCTGCCAAATATTGGCTTATTTTGGATTTCATGAGAGCTACGCATTCCAAAAAAGTTAGACAGGTAGCAACAAGAGACTGGAAAAGTTAAATATACATATAAGGAACAGCTGGAGCAACTTATTCGGTCAATTGTCAACATGATTGGGTATAAAAAAGCCTTTCAGAGTGTCTCTCAGAAGTCAAGATGGGCAGAAGATTAACGATTCCCCCAATGTGGCTGCAAATAATAATGGAGCAATATCAGAAAGGAGTTTCTCAAAGAAAAATTGTGTTTGAGTTTGAAGTTATCATCATCTACAGTGCATAATATCATCCAAAGATTTAGATGATATGGAACAATCTCTGTGCATAGGGGTCAAGGCCGGAAAACCATACTGGATGCCCGTGATGTTTGGGCCCTTAGACGACACTGCATAACATACGGGAATGCTACTGTAATGGAAATCACAACATGTGCTCAGTAATACTTCCAGAAACCGTGCCATTCGCCATCGCCGGCTAAAACTCTATAGGTAAAAAAATAAAGCCATATCTTAACATGATCTATATGCGCAGGCGTTTTCTCTGGGCCAAGGTTTATTTAAAATGTACTGTGGCAAAGTGGAAAACTGTTCTGTGGTCAGACGAATCAAAATTTGAAGAAAACTGGGACGCCATGTCATCCGGACTAAGGAGGATGGGGACAACCTAAGTTGTAATCAGCGTTCACTTCAGAAGCCTGCATCTCTGATGGTATGGGGTTGCATGAGTGCGTGTGGCATGGGCAGCTTACACATATGGAAAGGCACCATCAATGCTGAAAGGTATATCCAAGTTCTAGAACAACATATGCTCCCATCCAGATGTCGTGTCTTTCAGGGAAGACCTTGCATTTTCCAACATGACAATGACAGACCACATACTGCATCAATTACAACATCATGGCTTACAACATCATCCAGGTACTGAAATGGCCAGCCTGCAGTCCAGATCTTTCACCCATAGAAAACATTTGGCGCATCATAAAGAGGAAGATGCGACAAAGAAAAAGACCTAAGAAGACCTAGGACAGTTGAGCAACCAGAAGTCTGTATTAGACAAGAGTGGGACAATATTCCTATTTCTAAACTTGAGCAACTTGTCTCCTCAGTCCACAGGACTTCATCATGGCACCTGTTAGTGGGTGGATTTATTTATTTATTAGGCAGCAAGTGAACTTTTAGTCCTCAAATTTGACACGTTAGAAGCAGGAAAAATGGGCGAGCGTAAGAATTTGAGAATGTGAGTTTGACAAATGATGACGTCTAGACGACCGGGTCAGAGCATCGCCAAAACTGCAGCTCTTGTGGGATGTTCCTGGTCTGCAGTGGTCAGTATCTATCAAAAGTGCTCCAAGGAAGGAACAGTGGTGACCCAGCGACAGGGTCGTGGGCGGCCGAGGATCATTGATGCACGTGGGGATCGAAGGCTGGTCTGTGTGGTTCGATCCAACAGACGAGCTCCTGTACCTCAAATGACTGGAGAAGTTCATGATGTTAATGAACGACAGGTCACGTCTGCAAAAAGGGACCAACACATTATTAGTCAGGTGCTCAGAATGTTATGGCTGATTGGTGTATTTGCAGATATATTTTTTTTACGTAGCCTAATACTATCTGTATTATTTTCTGTTTTATAAAAGCATTTGACTGGTCAGCACTGGGGTTTAAAAAAGAAATAATACAGCCAACAGCTCCTTTAATCATAAAAGCTGGACTTGCTGTTTGCTTTTAGACCACAGAAGCGACGTGTCGATCGTTTGAAGAAGAGTTTCGGCTACCGGTTGTCTGATTTGTACAACCTACTCAGAAAAACATCCTCACCTAGCAACAGGAGGGGACAGTGTGCACGCACACACATACATATATATGCATGCACTGTCCATCTTTAGTCCACCCTGAGTCAGAGAAATGAGATTTGAGGGAACACGTATCTCTGCAACACAATCGGTGCAACCGAGTGGATTAAAGTGTGAAGTGGGATTTAGGGATAAAGCAGCATCAAACTGCCACCGTCTACAAAAATGGTAGTAAAAGATCACGTCGTTTAATGATAAAAAAAAAAATTAATAGTAGATCCCATTGAAATCCTGGGATTTCTCAGTCACAATCACTCTCTTTGGCTATTCAGAGTTTTAAATAGAGATTATTATTATTTTAGATGCCCGTGTAATTGCTCCTCATTGTGATTTATCATTACAGTAGTAATTACGTGGTAGCTTAGTGGTGGAGGCATTGAATTTTGCATCTGAAGGTTGTGAGTTCAAATACCCAGCCACACTAAAGCTGCCACTTCTGGGCCCCTGAGCAAGGCCCTCAACTCCATAGCTGCTCAGTTGTATGAATAAGATAAATTTTAGTCGCTCTGGATAAGGACATGTCATAAATGTAATGATTTAGACGTAGTTTTATGATAGGAGTGGCATAAAAATGCTAATAATACTAACAGCCATTACACATTTTTCATAATCTTCATAATTTCATCAATAAGGAGAAATCTATGAAAGAAGTCTCCAGTGTCAGCATGTTTGTAACAGTCAGAGGACTTTTTCTTAATAGAGAATAGTAAAGTATTTAGCGAGTGGACGCATTATAGCTGCTATAGTGCAAGTGATAACTAGAAGAGCTTATTCCACAATCATAGTGAGCTGTGAGGGAAAGTGGTAGTTCAATGGTTAAGGCTCTGGGTTGCTAATCAGAAGGTAAGGGGTTTAAACCCCATTATTGTCAAGCTGCAATTCTTGGGGCCCTTAACCCTTTGTGCTCCAGGGTTTCTCTATCATGGCTGACCCAAGTTTTCTAACATCGCTGGGATACAGTATGCAAATAAAAGATTTCACTGAGCTGTAAGGGATCACCTTAACGTAAAGTAACTGGAAATGGATAAAAAAGTATATATATATATATATATATATATATATATATATATATATATATATATATATATATATAATATTAAAATATAAAATATAAAAAATTATTTTTTTTATTTTTATTTTTTGTTGTTGGCTGTGATGTTTGAATGAATACAATTCACAACTTCTGAGATGTTAAAGGAACTCAGTTACTTCATGACATCATTCTGTTGTAGCAGCACGACACATGAGGGTTTCATTCCTTCCATAATAAACTAAACCCTTTAAAAGACTCGCATCAACACAAAAAAATCACAGTAGCTGCTAAATAATACAGTTTCAGGCGAAGAAACCAGACAAGCTGATTGCATGCCAGCTAGCTACGGACTTCCACTTTCTATTACTTGTTTGCGGAGCCATGTGTCATCGGTCTCATCATTGGTCCTCTTGTTCACGTGTCTTTTTCATTTACAGCTGTTCTCACTTCCTGTTAAATTATTGAGTGTGTGTATGTGTATATAGATGTAGTGGTAGCTGCATGGTTAAATGATGGACGTCTGATGGAAAGGTTATGAGTTCCAATCCCAGCACCACCAGCTTGGCCCCTGCCAGGCCCTTGGGCAAGACCCTTATCCCTTAAAGTTTTTGAGTTGCTCAGCAACTTCATGGATCTTGCAACATCTACTCAGAGCTTTATATTTAAAAGCCACACTTCTGAGTCCTTTTCATCGTTCCACCAAATTTGGAATGAATAGAACATCAAATATAATCAAACAAGTGTTTATACATTTGAACAAAGTATCTGGACACCTGATAAAAGCACACAATTGCATACAAGGTTT
>NC_060905.1:3138839-3228839 GCF_014805685.1 Silurus meridionalis | reverse complement strand
AGCTACCAGAGCTCTTTAAACCCTCTTTAGTACAAGAGTGTGAACTAAAATGGCACGAAAGGACCATAAATTATAGAATTTTCCTACCCTGAAATAAACACACACACACACACACACACACACACACACACACACACACAGAGAGAGAGAGAGAGAGAGAGAGAGAACTGTGCATGTCTAATTACACAGAGGTATCATCACCATCATCATCATTATTATTATTATTATTATTATTATTATTATTATTATTATTATTATTGTTATTATTATTGTTATTATTATTATTATTATTATTATTATTATTATTATTATTATTATTATTGTTATTATTATTATTATTATTATTATTATTATTATTATTATTAATTAAATTATTGCATATAAACCCACACTGTCCCAAAGCAGCTTTATAGAGATACAGATGTTATAAAATATGAATTTTTATCTCTAATCAGTAAACCAGTGGTGATTATGGTGAGCATAAAACTCCCTGAGACTTCATGTGGAAGAAATCTTGCGAGGAACCAGACTCAAATGGGGAACCTCATCGTCAACACTGAATGTCTACTTATTACAGTTCCATCGTTGTTGAGATGTTCAGTGAAAGGCGCTCAAATGTAGAACTGTTCATCCAAACTGAAGATCCTGAGCACATTGTAGTAGACTGTGGATTATATGAGTTACAGTCCAAATCCTCAAAGTTTTTGAGTTGTTCAGCAACTTCATGGATCTTGGATCATCTACTCAGAGCTTTATATTTAAAAGCCAACTTTCTGAGTCCTTTTCATCTTTCCACCAAATTTGGAATGAATAGAACATCAAATATAATCAAACAAGAGTTCATACATTCGAACAAATGTATCTGGACACCTGATAAAAGCACACAATTGCATACAAGTTTTTTTGGATGCAGCAGCATGAAATTTTCCATCTATCCATCCATCCATCCCTATCTACCCATCCATCCATTCATTCATCCATCCATCCATCAATTCATCAATTCATCCATCCATCCATCCATCCATCCATCCATCCATCCATCAATTCATCTAGATGAAGATGTTCTTCTAGCTTTGTGTGAGATTCATTCAGCCACATGGGTGTTAGTAAAGTCAGGTACTACAGGATGTAGGTGAAGTGAGGAGGTCAGGGGTGCAGTCAGCATGAATCATTCATTACAAAGGTGATCAGTAGAGTTTAAAGCTCTATAGCAGGAGATCTTCCTCTCCAACCCATGGAAATCATTGTGCATGGTCATGCTGGAACAGCTTCGGGTCTTCTATTTCAAATGGAGGGAAAAAAGAGCCACAGATGTCTGGAAAAGTCAAGTCTCCTAATATATTTGGCCACACAACTTAAAAAGTCTCAAGAGTTTAGGGTTCCTCCACATGAGCAGGAACAGAACTGGATATTTTTACCGATCGCTCTTTCACCCGGTGCGTCTGTGTACATTTCTATAAACCTTCTGCCCCCAAGGGCTGTTTGTTTTCCCCTGAATTATTCATACGCATGAATATTAGATGTCATCGCACTTTTCTTTTTCTCTCTCACACACATCCCTCATTCATGCCGAGCCTCATCCAGCTGTTGATCGCAAAATAAAAGCAGCGTTAATGCAGATATGAAATTTTAAACGACACACAAACACAAATGAGAAAACGACAAGAAAATAAATATCTTTGATGTATTTTGTTCATTTTTTTGTTAATGAGCAGATTTCACACACACACACACACACACACACACACACACACACACACACACACGTGTCTTGTAACCTCGTAACACCTTGAACATGTCAGACGTGACCAGAACATGGAGATATTTTGGCTGTACAAAGGTTTCTCAGCTAATGAAAAACTGCTACACCTAATACACTCATACTACACACACACACATACACACACACACATATATATATATATATAAATATATATGTGCTAATAACTCGTACTGTGTCCCACATAAACATCCTAAAAATCCATAAACTCGAGAACTTTAAGGATGGATTTGGACTGTAATTTATATCAACAGTCTGCTACAATGGTTCAGGACCTCAAGTTGAATGTTCTGTATTTAAGCGTCCATCACCGGACACCTTCACAATGATGGAAGTGTAATGAATGGACATTCAGTGCTGAGGATGAGGATGGGTATTAAGTCCCTCAAGTTTTCTTCCTCATGCCATCTCATGTAGAGGAAGCTCAGTGGTTAAGATGATTTTTGATTAGAAGGTCATGAGTTCAAATCCCAGCCACACCAAGATGCCCCTGCTCGGCCCTTGAGCAAGACTCCTATCACTCAACTGCTCAGGTAACACATATACATTCATATTTTATAAACTATTTATACCTGTAAAGCTGCTTTTGAACAAGATTTATTGTTAAAAGTGCTCAATAAATAACAATGAATTAAAATGGAATTGAACCAATATATCAGGGCCCCTTAGTAAGACCCTCAACTCAGCTGTATAAATGAGGAATTGTAAATGGCTCTGAAAAAGGAGCTTTGTCTGTAAATGTGGCTTGGGCAATGAGCATGGTTTTTTAACATCAACTGCTAGACGCACTTAAGTATTAAAATATACGCTGTGTTAATATTGTAATGTAAAATAGAAAATTATGCAGGATGTGGTTTGGGACACAGCCATGGAAACAGACCCTGTTGTTCATGCTGCCATCTAGTGGCTAATTCAATTGTTTGCAGTCCTTTATTCATCTGAAGATCATCTGATAACTTGAGAATCTTGAATCTGACGATCTTGAGAAATAAAAAATGACTTAATGGTGAACAAAATCATGTATTATACTGAATATAAAAAAAAAATATTTAAAGTTGCTTTCACGAATGCATGTGTGTAAAAGCCGTGGCTACAGGATGAATTGGGGACTAAATGCCATAACTGGTCTTACCAGAGTCTAAACCTGCACCTTAAACACGCCGGTCTAAACCTTTATGAAACAATAAAGATACTTAATGATGCTTAGTTTTATTACCCTCCCTCTCTCCCTCTCTCTCTCTCTCTCTCTCTCTCTCTCTCTCTCTCTCTCTCTCTCTCTCTCTCTCTCTCTCTCTCTCTGTGAAGGTAAATATGCTCCTGAGGTACCACTGAACAGTGTTTCTGTCCTTTTTCTTCTTCTCACATCTGCCCGATTCATCCAGATGCTCTACCTCTGGTTGGCGTTCTGTTCAAGTGGAGGCCACTCTGTGTGAGGACGGTTCCCCATCAACAGCCTACAAATCCATGACGTTACAGAGCAACTCAAACACTTTGAGGATGGATTTGGACTGTAATTAATATCAACAGTCTACTATTATTAGAGAGACACCGCATGTAGGACATTTTGGAGACAAGGTGAGGAAGGTGAGATTAAGATGTTTGGACATGTGCAGAGGAGGGACATGGGAGAATCTGTTAAATTATATAAAATAAAATTAAAAATAAAATTAAAATTAAAAATTAACAATAAACATCGTCTCAAAGCAGCTCTACAGAAATAATGCAGTGATCAAAGAATGTATAAAAAAATTTTCCCCAATGAGGATCCAGTGGTGACTATGGAAGAGAAAACAGTGCCTGAGACTTCATGAGGAAGAAACCAGGAGAGGAACCAGATTCAAAAGGGAACCTCATCCTCATCTGGGTGACACCAAACGTCCATTTAATGACTGTTCCATCATTATTGAGGTTTTCTGTTCAGTCTTAGGTGCTTAAATGCAAAACTATGATCCTGAGGGATTGTAGTAGACGACAACTTCTTTCAACTTCTCCTACTAGGGGGCACCACAGCAGATCATCCGTCTCCATACCCCCCTGTCCTCCACATCTGCCTCTCTAACACCAACTACCTGCATGTTTTCCCTCACCACATCCATAACCCTCCTCCTTGGTCTTCCTCTTTTCCTCCTTCCTGGTGTCTCCATCCTCAGCATTCTCCTATCGATATAAACCATGTCCCTCCTCTGAACATGTCCAAACCATCTCAATCTCTCCTCCCTCACCTTGTCGCCAAAATGTCCTACATGCGCTGTCCCTCTAATAATAGTAGACTGTTGATCTTAATTACAGTCCAAATCCATCCTCAAAGTGTTTGAGTTGCTCTATAACGTCATGGATTTGTAGGCTGTTGATGGGGAACCGTCCTCACATAGAGTGGCCTCCATTTGAACAGAACTCCATCCAGAGGTAGAGCATCTGGATGAATCGGGCAGATGTGAGAAGAAGAAAAAGGACAGAAACACTGTTCAGTGGTACCTCAGGAGAATCTTTACCTTCACAGAGAGAGAGAGAGAGAGAGAGAGAGAGAGAGAGAGAGAGAGAGAGAGAGGGTAATAAAACTAAGCATTATTAAGACCAGTTATGGCATTTAGTCCCCAATTCATCCTGTAGCCACAGCTTTTACACACATGCATTCGTGAAAGCAACTTTAAATATTTTTTTAATATTCAGTATAATACATGATTTTGTTCATCATTAAGTCATTTTTAATTTCTCAAGATCGTCTCCTGGACCTAATGTCCAAAATATGACCTGCAGAGGATGTACTGATTTACCGATCAAGTGATCGGATGATCTTTAAATTAATAAAGGGCTGCAAACAATTGAATTAGCCACTAGATGGCAGCATAAACAACAGGGTCTGTTTCCATGGCTGTGTCCCAAACCACATCCTGCATAATTTTACATATTTTTTTTAATACGTCCAGCAGTTAATGTTTAAGAACCGTGCTCGTTGGCCAAGCCACATTTACAGACAAAGCTCCTTATCCAGAGACATTTACAATTCCTCATTTATACAGCTAAGTTGAGGGTCTTACTAAGGGGCCCTGATATATTGGTTTAATTCCATTTTAATTTACCGTATTTTTCGGACTATAAGCCGCTACTTTTTTCTTACGTTTTGAACCCCGCGGCCTAAACAATGAAGCGGCTTATTTATGAATTTTTCCTGGGTTTTTCCCGGTTTCACAAACTTTAAGCCAAAAAACTGAACCCCATAACATTAGACCAATGAAATTTCGAGCGGAAGCAACGCACCTCACCTGTGTTCTGAGCTGCACGGCATCGGGAGAAAAAAAGTTTTTTTTAAACGCACAACGATGCCAAAAGATAAACTCCCGAGAGAAATAGTTGTGAAAGGAAGGAAGAAGACAGTGAACAATGACTTTCTTGGTCGGCTACTGTTTAGATACAAGCCGTTGTAACGTGTTGAGTCTGGGTGAAGGGAGAGCTTACTAACTCCAGTTACAACAGAAATCATATAAGCACAGACAGGTTTCCAAAACTCATGCTTTTTTATTTTTCTTGGCAACAGCGTTAAGGGTTAGTCAAAGAAACTTAGAAATGAGCATCAGAAAATAATAAGGACATAATCCTCGTCTTGAACACATGCAGTAATACCGGGAGAATGCAGTGGCACACTATTCCCAAAATACCGCTATGCTCCTAAAGGAGCGCAACATATTTCCCCCGTTACACCGTGTGTATCGTGTCTTTCGTTAAAGCCTGTGTAAAGTACATTAGTGTAGAACTACGGCTTATAGACAGGTGCGGCTTATTTATGTTAAAAATAAAAATATTTGTAAAATTCAGTTTCTTATATATGGGTGCGCTTTATAGTACCACTGGATTACAGCCTCTGAGGAGCAGTGCACAGTTGTGGTTGTAGTGTAGAGGTTTGAAGTCTTAACTGGGTTTCTTGCTTTAGTAAAATGGTTTTCACCCTCCATATGTGAAATGTCTCTCTCTCTGTAATGCCACGTGTTGTTATATTGCGTTTTTTTATATTGTATTGGTGGATTCTATAATTGTGACGTGATAGTGGTGGTATTACGAGGTGGATTAAGTAGGTTAAGTCCCCACTGAAAGCCCAGGTACCAAATGCATGGCCTGCCACTGTCTGATCCAATGTCTCGACCTGTGTCTATCTGATCTAGTGTCTGTCACTGTACATATCTGATCCAGTGTCCCTCACTGTGTCCATCTGATTTAGTGTCTTTCACTGTACCTATCTTTAACAGTGTCTCTCACTGTGTCTATCTGATCTAGACTCTTTCACTGTACATGTCTGATCCAATGTCTGTCACTGTGTCTATCTGATCGAGTCTCTTTCACTGTACGTCTGATCCAATGTCTCTTACTGTGTCTATCTGATCTAGTGTCTATTACTGTACATGTCTGATTCAATGTCTCTCGTTATGTCTATCTGATCTAGTGTATTTTACTATACCTGTCTTTAACAGTATCAATCTAGTTGTCTGATCCAGTGAGACAGGCACAGTGACTCAAACTGGCTGCCTGATCCAATCTCTCGCACAGTGGCTGTCTGATCCAGTGTTTCTGACTGTGGCTGTCTGTCCATTGTCTCACACTCTGGCTGTTTGATCCAGTGTCACTCTTGTGAATGTCTGATCCAGTGTCTATCACTGTTACTGTCTGATCCAGGGTCTCTCATGCTGACTCTCTGATGCAGTGCCTTTCACTATGCCTGTCTAATCCAATGTCTTTTACAGTGCCTGTCTGATCCAGTGTCTCACACGCTGGCTGTCTAATCCAGTGTCTTGCACACTGGCTGTCTGATCCAGTGCCTTTCACTGTGATTACCTGATACAGAGTCTCTCACTGTGGCTGTCTAATTCAGTATCTCATACACTGGCTGTCTGATCCACTGTCTTGCACTCTAGTGGTCTGATGCAGTGTTTCACACATTGGCTGTCTAATCCAGTGTTTCGCATACTGGCTGTTTGATTCAGTGTTTTTCATCTGTGGCTGTTTGATATAGAGTCTCCAGCAATATCTCTGTCTGTTCCAGTATCTCTCATAATATGACTGTCTGATCTGGTGTTTCTCACTGTGACTAATGTACAGTATCTGATCTCTTTTAATGTGAATGTCTGATCTAGTGTCTCTCACTCTGGCTGTCTGGTACAGTGTCTTTCACTGGAATCAAATGATTATTATGCTTGTTAGTATGCTAGTGAGATCCATGAGTAGGGAATAAAAAGACAGAGCAGGCTGAGGGCTTCATCCACTGTCACTTAGTGTGATTGTATAAACGAGTCTAAAATGTATTTAATTTTAAATGTAAATTATATTAAATTGATCACTTACCTGTTTTTAGGTAAATATTCCAAACTCCACCAGTGATTTCCATGAATCGGCTTTCATCCTTGGTTTATTAAATTTCAATCCAAACTACAGAATAAATAAGTCAATAATTGCTAAATTAAAGCAAGGAAATGGATCAGTGTGTTGATTAAATCTGGTTTTAACAATACACTTAACCTGTTATTTTCTTTGTGGGATCCAATGATCAAGTAGATCATTTCTGTGCTTTCTTGCAGTGGTTTAATAACTTGTAAAAGAACTGTAAATATTCTAAATGCATGCTGTAAATGGTCTCAATCATTATGAAATATTTCAAAATAATCTTTCATTAAAGTTTATATGCATAGAACTACAATATATTGACAAACGTATTAGGACACCTGACCTGTTACATTCAAACGTGGTTCTTCTCCAAACTGTGAGGCACACAAGTGTTTAGGACGTCTTCGGATGCTGTAGGATGAAATTTGTCCTTCACTTGCACTAGGAGACCCAAACCTCTTCCAGCATGACATGCCCCTGTCAAAAAGCCAGCTCCATAAAGATCTGCATTACATGGGTTGGAGTGGAAGATGTCCTCCTATAGAGCTCTGATCCTCAACCCTATCGAACGCCTTTAGGACGAATTGGAACTCTGACTGCACCCCAGACCTCCTCACCTCACCTACATCAGTGCCTAACTTTACCAAATCTCCACAAGCACACCAAAATTTAGTGGAACATCTTCCCAGAAGAGTGGAGGTTATTTTAACAGTACATAGGGGCATACATGTTGAATGGGATGTTATATATAGCAATACAGAGCTCCCATCCTTCTTCTGGAATGTGTCCTGAAGTCTTCTTTTGCGAAGCGCGTCAAGCACCTTCTGCGATTAGCGACCGATTTCTGCAACAGTGTCAACGGCAACCTTTGAGCTTCATCTTCAGGAAGAGGACAAAGTCTGTGGGAGGCAAATCTGGCGTGTATGGTGGGTGAGGAAGTGAAATCCTGTGAATTGTTCTCCTATGATCATCATGCACAAGTTGCTGAATGGTATAATTTTCAGGGGTTGAGCTCGTCCAAGGATTTTCTGATCTCTACTTCTCTTCCAGTGATGCTCTTCCGCTCTTGAAGCACACGTGCCACTCAAAACATCTCAAATGACTCGTTGCAGCATCACCGTATGTCAAACGTATGTCATGTCAAACGTCTCTGTGGAAGATTTGATTAGTTTCATGTTTTCTCTTTTGTTCTAACTTTCTGTCTATGATGAAATCGCAGACTTTATATACAGAGATCCCAGGAAGACGTGGTACCGCACGTGGTCAGAATAGCACCAGTTAACACCATTAATCTTGAAACTTTTCCATACCAGCTCGTATATGAAGTGCGTAGAGATCCACCACCTTGCTTTGCATGGCTTTAATATGAATGTCTCTTTCTCATCCTCCACTTTTGTGCACTTGAGCGGTGCATCGTGGGCCGTAGTCAATTCTGCCGATAATGTCTAATGGGGTTTGTCAGAGTGTCGCTCATTTAAAGAATAATAGCGCACTTTAAAGCTGAGAATAACTTCACTGTGTTGAATTCACAGCTAAATGCACGCTCATCGCTCTTACCTGCTCAGATTTTCTTTTTCATCACCTCGCGCTTTCAGACACGATCTCGACAAAAGAGCTCCCCGCCCGCGCAGGACGCCACATCCTTAAATAAGACCTTAAGTGTTTTCAAGAGGGTTTAATCCTGAATAAACTCCCTGTTTGAGTCAGATATAATGTTTAATTAATCTAGGAGAGTCTTAGCTCAGTGGTTAAGGCTCTGGGTTACTGATCAAAAGGTCAAAGCCCCGGTATCGCCAAGCTGCCACTCTTGTGCGCTTGAGCAAGGCCCTTAACCCTCTGTGCTCCAGGGGCGCTGTATCATGGCCGATCCTGCTCTCTGACCCCAGCACACAAACAAGTGCGAAGAAAAGTATTTCACTGTAATGTTTAGTCTTCTATTCTAAACTAATCAGAATCACAGACTCACGTTTTAATAATTTTACTCTGTTAATACGTGTTCAATTCATCCCAATCGTCTATTGTCTTCTCTTCTTTCAAATTTCTTATCAAATTTATTTATCAAATAAATTATAACTGTTGATTCGCCCTTATTAAAAAAAAAAAAAATTGATCCCAATTGCATTTCTATTAATAGCAAATTACTTTTTTTTTTTTTAATACACGGCTGGAAGCTCATAAGGAGAACGTCAACTCTCCATGCTCATCAAGGAAAAGGAGGAATATAAAAGGAGCTACGAAGGAGCACAGAGAGAGGAATGTTTGGCTCCCAACTAATAAAAGGTGTGTTTTTCTTTTTCTTGACAGGAAGCAGCGACAGCGGCGAGAGCAACGCAAGTTATCGCAGCGAATACGCCGACCCTCTTCCAAGGACTTTCTAAGGATCTCTACATACCGAGGACACCGAGCACCCACCCGCCCAGACAGGTTTGGGACTCAGCTATCCTCGGACGGGCCGTGGCCGCAAACAACACGTATTTGAAGCGGCACTACG
The DNA here is from genome assembly GCF_014805685.1 of Silurus meridionalis. NCBI lineage: Eukaryota > Metazoa > Chordata > Actinopteri > Siluriformes > Siluridae > Silurus > Silurus meridionalis. The sequence goes on along the minus strand of NC_060905.1, from coordinate 3,219,198 downwards.
TCGTAAGCTCCTGTACACAACGAATAAAGATTTAACGTGATTTTCCTGATATTCGGTTCCCTGGTGTGTGTGTTCATCCCGTCACACGAGCAAGGCGCTACAATATAAAAAAGAACATAATGCTTAAAGTAAACCATGGTGGTGGTGGTGGTGGTGGTGTGAGGAACCGAGGATGCTTTGCACCTTCAGGACCCTGGACGACTCGCACATTTATTTTTTTTTAAAGGAATAATTTTACAAGCCAGGTATGAACGTGCTCCTTTTGCAACCGAGTTTATTGTTTAAAAACAAACAAACAAAAATGTAGTGGAGGTCTAGTCTCTAGTCCAGTCTAGGGCTCAGCAGGGCGGATTATGTTGGACCCGGTGGGAGCACCAGGAGGTCTTTGGCTGCAGAGAGAGAAGATAGAGAAAGGATGAGTAGAGAGCATTCCACCAAAAGAAAAAGAAAGGAAAGAAAGCGAGAGATCAAAGAGAAAAGGAAAGTACACAAAGAAAAGTCAGACTCTGTTCAGGTGTGAAGGCAACAGATTTTTTTTCCTTAGTCTATGAGGAAAGCTATGCGGCGGCACTTTAATGTTTCTGCTCCTTCACGTTTCTAAAACAAACAGGACGGCTTTCGAAACAGGGTTTTTTTACACCCTCTATAGCATTGCAGTGCATGCTGGGACTTTGTTCCCCTTATATCCAAGGTTTAAAGTATGTCTGAAGTATGTCGAAACAATTTACAGAAAGTTTCAGGTGTTTATAACACTGTACTGATCGACACAATCCAAAATGAAATTTATGGTTATATTTATTTATTACATCAATGATTGTCGAGAAATTCAGGGTTCCTACACACATTTCATTTCAAAAACTTTTCCAGACTGAAATATGCAGAATTCCCTAAAGACTTTTTTAAAATCATATGTAAAATCTAAAATAATAATTTTAAATTTCAAATATAACAATATATAACTATATTACAATCTCTGATGTATGTCAGAGTCTGATGTTTAGTTGCACAGTAGGGGGCGCTGCACTGTCATGGCAACTGCTGCCTCACAACATAACAACCAATCACAGCTGTGCAGATCCAGGATTGCGGTGATCTTTTGGCAGCGCTGAGAGGCTTTCAAAAACAATGACGCATTTTTAGTCTTTGCCACGACGTTTCGAAAATCTGGAAAGTAAATAAACGGCAGGAGAAAGTGCGGCGGGTCGAATGAGTTTTTTGTTGGTTTTTGGCAAGAACTATTAATCGAAACCTGGAAATCACTTGAGTATTCGAGTTTCCGGCTCGAGTACCGACACTGTCCCCGTGTCACCATGGGACAAAAACGCAACGTTTTCACATCAGAAATTAAAAAAATATTGCATTTCAATAGAAATACAGAAACTCAATCTCAGGTTGTCAAGGTTACCGCACAAATGCTGCGTGTTTCAATCCACTCATAATGCCTTCTGACTGGAGCTCAAGTCATAGCAGAGCGAGTGAAAAAGTGGGAAAAAAGCCCAAAAAACTAAAGAAAAGAATGAAAGAGAGGCTTAAAGGCGAGCCATGATGTCAGAATTAAACCGGAGAGATTCCTGCTGTCATAAAAAACACGAGGAAATCCCCCCACAGACAGAGCCTATAGATCTGACAGACAGAGGTGTGTGTCAGATCGATAGGCTGAAGAAAAAAAAAAGATCTGTAAAAACAGATGTAAAATTAAGACGAGGACACCGACCTGTCTTACTGGTGGTGCTGATGTCATCGATGATGGTGAGCGCCTCCTTGAGGGCATGGTACACGTGAAGCATCTCGTCCCTTTTCTGAGCCTGATCGGCCGACTCATCCATCAGACTGTTCTGGTCTCCTGAAGAGTACAGGTAGGCCAGCAGCTTAGAGTGTATGAAGTCCTTCACCTGAGGACCAACCAGGAGGAACTTGTTAAGGATTGGAAAACTTGGACCATAGCAGCAGCCTAGCGACGCCCTAGCAACCACGTGGAATGTAGCAATGCCACAGTGTCCCTCTGGAATCTCACAGCAACACCACTGCAACCATCTTGTATTCTACAACATGATATTGGCAACAATCTGGCAACCTGCTGGGATACCATATCATGACATGCTCGTTCCTCTGTCTAAATTATTTAATTTAATAATAATAATGAAGAATGGAATAAATTTATATACAGTGGAACCTCGGGTTACGAATTTAATTCGTTCCGGTACTTTATTCGTAACCTGAAAAGTTCGTATCCCGATACAAATTTCCCCATAATAATGAACAGAAACTTCGGTAATTCGTTCTGGACAACCAAAAATATTACTTAAATAAAAATAAAGCCAATATTCACTAATATTATTTACTTTTAACATGTTATATTAAAATCATACCACATAAAAACATACAGAAGAGGAAAAGATCTTTACCGGGTACTTTCCTTTGAGAAGACTCGCTGCAGGAGCGGCGTTCGTAGAAGGGGAGGAGGGAGAGTTATTGTTTGAAGGAGAATCTTATTATATTATATTATTTATATATTATTATATATTATATTATAGAATATTAAAGACAGTGTTATTAACATGAACGCTGAGACAATTGTTGCATTAGAGGGAAAATGAGAGCTGTTTCTTTAAGGCTACTATCAGTTGGTATTGAAGTCCAGAGTGAAATTCATTATGGGTATTGTACTTCGGAAAAGACTGTAACCCTGCTAATCTATCTTCATAAAAACAAGTAAAGTGGTTATGCATCGGCTAATGTTGTCCATCTCATCATTCCACGAGCATCAACTAACGAGTTGTTACGCTGCCGCCGGGAAAAGTTCAAGCGGATAAGTAACACGATGCTCTCGCTAGGGACACAGGACGCTAACTGATGTGACGAGCTGCGTGGATAGAGCAAAAACAACCAACTTGCCTGCGATTTTTTAGTGCGCGACGTTCGTATCCCGATATATTGTTCGTAACCAGGGGCAAACATTTTGATGAACTGCGATTCGTAACCTGAATTATACGTATGCCGGGGCGTTCGTAACCCGAGGTTCCACTGTATAATATAAATAAATTAGGCCGCAGGCTTGTTTAGTCTCCGCCTCGCACTATGAGCGCAGTGTCATTGTTTTTTTTCTTAACCATTAAACAGCTGATGTTTGTTGTTTGGGTTGATTTTATGATCAATTGTACAGTGTCCTTGAGTGTTATGAAAGGCGTCTTTAAATAAAATTAATTATTATTATAATTTCTTTCTATTACGATTAAGTCCACATATCGAGGGAGTGAATGAATGAAGGATGGAAGGAATGAAAATGTAAAACACACACAGACACTTACATACACACTTACATACACATCTGTATTACCCAAATGGAGTCTCACAAATGTAACCTAATTAAATTTTCTAATTAATTCATTCATTATTAATGTGCCAATTTAATCGATAACTCATTGTGATCTATTTCAGTTTAAAAAAAAGTGTATTGCATTAATTCGATGTATTCTATTTGTTTTTATAAAATATTATTAAACCAAGCAGACATTTTATTTGAAATTGTTTTAAAAATGTTAAAAAAAAAAAAAAAAAAAGCAATTTTACGTTTTGTATTCCCCCCTGTTAGACCCCTAATAACACCCCAACACACACTTGTTTAAACGGTTCAGATGGGCAGTTGTGGATCGGAGGTGCATGTGGATGCGACATTCTAGCGAGTGTGTAGTTTCCATCCAGAATGACTAAACTCATTTACAACGCAGAAGATCGCCGTGCTGCCTACGTTCCTTTCGGTTTATCCCTCTCTCCGTTTCTCCTAAAGGCAACAATACGATGTGGAAAGGCTCTCTCACACACACACACACACACACACACACACACACACACACACACATCAGCAGAAGAACCGGGCGAGGGTTCAGTGTTCACAGAGAGGGCAGAGATTAAGAAATGAGCAAACTCTTATGTTTCCATGTGGCCGTCATTCTGAAAGCCCACGCACTCAAACCCAAACCGAAGCGTGGCACAATCCGTCTTTTCACCGCCCATGCACACACACACACTCACACTCACACTGTTAATCATGATGTGCATGATGGTCTTGGGCATCAGGTCTCTGATGGTCTTCTTGACGATGCTGATGTAGGAGTCCACCAGGTTACGGATCATTGTCACCTGCCTCTCCAGCTGAGGGTCCATGGAGAAGGTGTCCACTGGAGCTCCGTCATCGCCCATGGCCTACACACACACACACACACACACACACACACACACACACACACACACACACGCTTATAAGGAAATGCACTATTGAGAATTGCCATTCACTGAGCACAAAAGTAATGGCACCCTATACCATTTAAACTAGCTGTGGGGGCTGAGCTGCGTTGTTGGACATTTAATCGTGCAAACGTCCAAATAAAATCACACGTAGCTATAATTGGAGATGCTTTCTGATGAGCCCATCGTAACTTGAAAATATGGTAAATGGAGACAAGGCCAAGCCTAGCCAGGAGGTCTTTAAGAATGGAGCTCAGTATGGGGTAGTTTACTGTCATTTAGTGATAATTTAACACGTTACAGAACAGAATTTAGCTATTTTCAGTAATGTATAAACTATAGAGTTTATATGGAATTGGCCGGTGCAGGCGAGCGGAGGGATGAACACTGCTACGTTTGGAAAAGCGAAATTTTTCACATTTTCACAATTTGGTCAAATCGCCAATTTGCATTTTATCTGTAAATATTTTTGGATTGTATTCGTTTGTCAAAAAAAAAAACACCCCGATGAACCCCTTCAAAAACATTCAACCTACAACATCATACTAAACAACTTTGTGGTTGGAGTGGAAGATCTCCTAGTGTAGAGCTCCAACCCTATTGAACACCTCTGAGATGAACCCTTTCACGCTGACTGCACCCCCCCACCCTCCTCACCTTCTCATCAGTACCTGACTTTTAACACTATTGTAGCTGAATTTCACACCTCTACAAAATCTAGTGGAACATCAAAAAGAAACACATGGTCACAAACCAAGCAGCCACACCAGTTCTTGTGTGAAGTACCTGATCTTTCTCAGGGTACACGCCCACATGGAGGAACGAGGCCTTCCAGCTGTCCACCTCCTCCTGGGAACCGCACATCAGCTCGAACTGCCGCAGGTCTTTACAAACGTTCCTGGGAACACACAGAACGTTAACACACACAAACACAAGTAGGGTCAAACACAGGCATGAAGGACTAACTCAGACCTTTGCTGTGAGCTGATAGCAAATGTGTGTTTAGTAGACATGAAGCCTTTCTCCACGTCTCGGATCTTCAGGTTGTCCAGAGGGAGCATGTATTTCTTTTTTTTTTCCTGTCACACACAAACACACACACACAGAAAAAGTAAAGAAAGAGGGAAACAGAAAATTAAGAAAGAAGAGGTTATGACACAAAAAAAAACCTTTGCGTTGTCACAGTGGCGTTTGGGCTCAACATCTCATTGCAACATAGAGCTTAAGTGCAGCAGAACAAACACAAACCTGCGCCTTCTGTTTACACACACACACTTTTGTCCATCTTCAATTATTCTCCAGAGAACATCGGGAGCGCTCAACAGCTCTTTAAGATGCTCTAAATCCAGATGAAAGCTCCATATTCGTGATTTTCTAAATATCGACCGAAGTTGACGTGTTGAAAGCAGGAAAAATGGGTGACGAGCACCACTTTTAATGGCTAAAGCATCTCCAAAAGACAATATGTAGCTAAAGTGCTCCAGAAAAAAGGACAACCGGTGGACCTGCACCACAGCCATGGAGCTAGAACGTCTGATCCCTCTCAGCACAAATTTGCTGAAACATCTAATGCTGGCTCTGGAAGAATGAAGTCACCATACCACACGTCGCTTGGTGTATAGGTGTGTAGCTGCAGAGTGACTCGGGAACCCAAATGCTGTACATGTGAGCATCGGAACTGGACCATTAGGACCATTGGGAGGCTTGGTCTGATGAATCACATCATTGTGACAGCAACAAGATGGATAGTGTGTTGCTCTGGGTGGTCCTGGGCACCATGTACTGGCCTTCAAGCAGAAGTCACCCCACCTCAAGGTAACACTAAAGTAAAGTGCTTGTGATCTTTGTTTTGAGACGGTTTGAAAAAAACATGACTGAGTTGCTTCTGAGCTCCACAGATCTCAATCTGATCGAGGTTCTGTAGGATGGGATTCACGAAGGCTCCATCTCAGAACGTGTTTAGGATTTAAAGGATAAGAGCGAAAGAGAGCTGAGAGAATTGGGGGAGAGGGAGATAGAGGAAGAGCGTTGGAGAAAACGAGTGTGAGAGCGAGCGCGTGAGTGTTCAGTAGAAACGTCGGGGGAGGGGAAGTTGGTGAGCGAAAGCATCTGGAAACATTTATACACGGACTAAAGGCAAGAAAGAGAGCGAGAGGGCAAGAGAGAGATATCGAGCGAGAGAACAAGGGGGTGGAACAAAGCTATCCCAACAGTTACATCATTCCAAAAAAACATAGAACCCCCCCCCCCTAGTTTTCCCCAGTAACCCAGTCCGATTTCCTGCAAATTCCAAAGTCAGATCCCGACTGGAACGTCTCCTCCACCTGCCACGTCACTTCTGGAGGTTTACTAAAAAACTGGTGGGGTGTGTGTGAGTGTGTGTGTGTGTGTGTGTGTGTGTGTGTGTGTGTGTGTGTGTGTGTGTGTAAAGAAAAGCCTGAGAGAGAGATATATACACTCACACACTTTCACACACACTTCTTCTGGAATGTACTGGTGATTGTTTTATTTTAGAGCAGAACATTTCAGTGTAGAGAAAAGTCTGTTCACACACACACATTCCAATATTGTACGGCAGTACATTGATTTTGCTGATTTTAAATCAAACAAATCAATTCCTTTGATCCTTATTACTTTGAACATTAATTCCTTTGTAGTTACATTGATTTTGATTGAAGTTCGTTTTGATGTCTGACTTGAATATGAACTAAGAAAAGAGTGTGCGCATAAGAGTGTGTGTGTGTGTGTGTGTGTGTGTGTGTGTGTGTGTGTGTGTGTGCAGCTTTATCATATCAACATGGCCGGCTTTAATATTTACACTTGGGTCTCTCTTTTTTTTCTTCCTCCATTTTTCATGATCAGTTCCTTGAAATATGGGCGGAGTCTTGCCTGGAAAAGTAGGAGGGGCCTTGAAGCGTCACTTTCAATGCACGCAAATAAAACCGAGAGTTCATTTCCAGGCCAGAAAAAATTTAAATCTAACAAAAGCTTACAATAAAAAAATGAATGAATAAATAGAAACATGCAGAATCTTATGCATCACAGAATTTAGCATTTTTGGAAATGATGTGTGACGAATTACAGGTCTAGAAACATGTCAACATACTGCAGCTTGAAACGCGTAACGTTTAGCAAAACAATAGTACAAATACAGGAGTCTTAAAAGCAAAATAAAAGTAAAAAAAAATAATAATTTTATGATGTTTCTGATTTATGCCTGCAAAAGATTTTTTGGGTAAAAAATAAATAAATAAATAAATAAGTTGTGGTTTAAAATGGGGGGTGTTGAAATAAAAGGAAAAAGAAAGAAGAAAAACGAATGAATATATAAAATAAATAAATAAATACAATTAAATCAATTTAAGAAAAATTAAATAAAAAAAAAAATAAAAATAATAATAATAATAAAAGAAGAAAAATTAGTATAGTTCCAGCCTGAAAATAAAATACATTTGTTATGGAAACATTTTAAAGCCTCACCTCTTCATCCTTGTACCAGGACAGAGACTCAGCTGTCAGGACGAACCAGTACTCCTTGGATCCTCCCTTCATGAAGCTGATGTTGGTGAGCCAGCCTTTGCGGATCACCTGAGCAGAGGGATGGGAGGGGAAACACATCACAGGGCAGAGAGGAGATTTATTATTTGTCTTGAGCACACACACACACACACACACACACACACACACACACACACACACACGAATCTCAGACACCTGTTTACTCACCTGTACAGGAACATGAGTTTGTTTGATGAACAATCTGATCTACCTGATTTGCTAAATTATTATATAAAATACTTTTTATTATTATTATTATAATTTTGTAATTGTTCATAAAAGTAGATTAATTAATATTTTTTGTGGAACTTTCTAAGAAATACAGTATATTATTATTCATTGTTATTATCTTATTATTTTTACAACCATTCAAAAAATTTGTTACATTTTTAAGTATTTTTAATAAAAAAAGTAAATTGACTATAATGAAACTTTATTATAGAAATATTATATACATTTATTATATAAAGTTTTATTTACTATAATTAATTATATAACATTATTAAACAAAATACTTTTTTATCATCATTATTATTTTATAATTGTTCATAAAATGGATTTATTTATAGTTTTCTGTGGAACTTTCTAATTAAAATACAGTATATTATTATTATTATTATTTGTTTGGGTTTAATTATTGCATTTTTAAATATTTATTTAAAACAATTTAAATTTACTTTAATTATGTAAAACATTTATTTATTTTTATTAAATGAAAAAAAAAAAGAATAGCCGTCAGAAATTTAAGAAAACCAACAAAGCAATAAATATACTGATAAATGCTTAGAATACGTTTTTTTCCGCTTAAATAACAAATTTCAAATAATTATCGCTGTTATTAATAAGAAATATATAACTTTTAAATATCTTTTTAAACCATCTACAAATTTTAAAGCAAAACAAATGCATACTTCACTTTTGGTCTACACTCGACCTGAGCTGGGGTCGGCGAGGAGCCTGTTAGGTGTAAGTAGTGAGTAAAAAGCTAAAAGATAAAGCAGGTTAGTGAGGATCATCGCTACGGCATTCTAACGGTAATAAAGTTAGTGACGGAATTACAGCATTAGAGTGCAACCCAAAAAAAATACAAACGCTAATTTAATAAATTAATTATTGATTAAAATAAAAATTATTATCTGATTTAATTTAACTTATGGTTGTGTGTGTGTGTGTGTGTGTGTGTGTGTGTGTGTGTGTGTGTGTGTGTATTTTCATTCAAATAGAAAAATGAATACTTAGAGACTACATGGTTTGATCTTGGTGATCACCTGCCCCTCTTGCGGTTCCTCTCTGATGGATCTCAGAAGAACGGTCTATACACCAGGGTTATATATTAATTCTACACAAGCGCTAAACACTACATAACAAAATGCTGGAGTGCTTCTTTAAATAAGAAGAGAATTAAAATATATCGATAGGACATTATGTTAGTGCGTAAACATGCTTAATTAATTATGTATTCAAATGACTCGTGTACGTTAGATAAAAAAGCCACTTCATTACGCCACTGTTCAACTCTACGTGCTACAAGTTCAACGTTGTGAGTAGCAACCGAAAGCCGTGCAACGTTACTGGAACAAACCATGTTCATGTTAGCTGACCCTTGAAATTATTTCTTGATTTTCTGAGCATGGCAAAAATTTGGTACACCCATGCAAAAAACTATTTCGGCAACAAGATCCATATCTGAACTATTGTAACTACCATTAAAGTAAAATAAATGACGATCCCAATCCTTAATAAACCCACAGAGAGCATCAGGACCCACTTTGCTGATGCTAGTGGTTCCCTTTAATGCCCCATCAAACCACTTGATTTACAAACAACATCCTGAAACATTCCATACCAAACTCATAGGTTTAGGCTGACTTTACAGGGTCACCTTAGTCCAAGTGCTCTGTTGACCGTTTCTCAAAACTAGGATTGATAAATGTGTTGAAAGAGCAAATGTAGGATAGACTTTACTACAGCATAATGAAATTTTTACATATCCTAGCTTGCTTGTAAACTGGGGTCAGAGCGCAGGGTCAGCCACGAAACGGTGCCCCTGAAGCACAGGGGGTTAAAGGCCTTGCTCAAAGGCCCAAGAGTGGCAGCTTGGTGGTACCAAGAGCCCTTCAGCAAGGACATTAGTCCAAATATGAACGAAAGAGCGAACCGCTCTATCACAAATAAAGAAAGAAGCCAAGTCAATTGTTTTCCTACATCTATACAGTCAGGCTCTTGATCAGTGGAACCCCACTGGTCCTTCACGCCTCCATGTGAAAATATATTTCCAACCACTGTTGGAACTTTCAAAAGAGTTCAAGAGTGTTTGTTTGAAATCCTCAGAACAGCATTTTTACATTTGTCTCAGTTGGTATAAGCACTGCAAGGAGTTAGTTCAGGTTTAAGGTGAACTCCAGACTACAAATATCAGTACTAACCTCCAGCACACACTCACAAACTAAAAAAAAAAAAACAAGAGCTGTAGTATGCAAGCTGATAGATTCACAGGTGTACACGTATGTGAGAATTGTTAAATATCTTTAAGCATTAGTTAGAGATTAGTCACAAGAACATTTCTACACCTTTCTATCTTTGTCTTTCTACCCAAGACTGTAGCCTTCTGATATGCAATATTCTGCACGTACCCCCTTGGGTGGTTCCTGTTTTTTGTGGCTTCTTCTAACATGACTCTATATGGAGTTATCACGCTCACCGGTTTCTTATGTTCCGCACGTACATCTGTCAGCCCTTCCCCTCTTATCATATAGTATATATTCATGTATGACACAATAAAGCTTTGGAAGAGATCGAGAGGAAAAACTGAATTCGAGTGAATCCTGTCTAGACGACAGAAGGGAATCCTGTCCAGGGGGCAGAGGATAAAACAATTCCTTACAATGTCGTTGGGGAATCCGATGAAGTCATCATGGTTGGTGTTGATGTATGACAGCTCGATGTCGATCAGCAACAGAACCTGAAAACAAGAGATTTGTAATGACGAGACAGCAGGGAGATTTTTCAATGAGGGGGTGGAGATTGGAATTCTTTTGGGATTTAGACTGTTAAGCATGTTGTGTGGAGGGACAGGTCTTTGTAGGGATTGGGTAGAGAAGACTTTGAGGAGAAAGTTCTTTGAGAAGAGAATTATTTAGGTAGTGTGTTCTTTGAAAGGGATCCTTTGGGGCGAGAGTTCTTTGCCGTGGCATCCTTTCGGTAAGAGTTCTTTAGGGAGAGAGTTCTTTAGGGGGATTCTTTGGTAAAAAAAAAGGTCTATGGAAGCCTTTGAAGGAGAAGATACCTTGATGAAGAGTTTTCTGAGAGTTCTTCAGGGAGAGAGCTTATTGGGAAGAGAGCTCATTAGGGAGCGTTTTTTTGAAGGCATTATCTGGGAAGAATGTTCTTTAGGGAGGGTTCTTTGGGAGAATGGGGTCTTTGGGGGAGAGAGGGGTCTTTGGGGGAGAGAGGTCTTTAAAGACATCATTTGGGAAAAAATTTCTTCAGGGAGAGAGTTCTTTGGAGGCAACCTGTGGGGTGAGAGTTCTTTCTGGGGCTCTTTTGGGTAAATCATTCTTTGGGTGGAAAATCATTGAGGGGGAGGGTTATTTGTGTAGGTTGAGTTATTTGTAGGGAAAAGAATCCTTTGAAGGAGAGGATACCTTGATGAGTTCTCTGAGAGTTCATTGGGGAGAGAGCTTATTGGGAAGAGAGCTCATTAGGGAGAGTTTTTGAAGGCATTATCTGGGAAGAAAGTTCTTTTGGCTAAAAGTTCTTTGGGGAGAGAGTTTTTTGAAGGTATCCTTTGGGGAGAGAGTTCTTCAGGGGGTTATTTATGGAGAGTTTGGATGATGGTGCTTTGGGGTTGTGATCAAGAAAACAGGCCGTATAGGGGACAGTAGTTTGTGCAAATTTAAACTTTCAAGAAGATTTAAGATAGAAGATTTTTTGGGACTGATCCTTTCTTTCAGAATAATTCTAAAGTTAAACTTATTAATACATTTTAGTTTCAAATATGTTACATGCTTTATTTTTTTAAATATTCTTATGTAAGAGAAAGTGTGTGTGTTACCTGGCTCTTTGTCTTGCCCTCTTGCTCTTTCACGTATGTAGTGACAATTCTCTCAGTCTCCTCCCTCAGCCGAGGGTACGAATTCAGCTGCAGACACAAACATCACAACACTGCAAAATACAGTGTTTACTGTATATTCACACACACACACACACACACACACACACACACACATACACACACACAGACACACAAAAGCGCCTGCAGCGACGAAGTGTTGAAGCTGCCCGCAACCAAAACCTACCACCAGCATTATCTAGATCATACAAATGAAAACTGCAAGCGGCAAACACACAAAACCAATCAGAACAAAGCTTTTACCATCAGCTGGGTATTTATATTCATTTATAAATCTTTATTAGAGCTGCACTAATCATCACATTTATTAATTTCTTTTACTTATTTAAACACAGTATGCAAAAGTCCAAAATAAATATTTAAATAAGCAAAAAAATATCAAATAAATACAGCCATATAATGTAGAAAACTGAGGAATAAACAATTCAGTTCAATGTAACCATTAAACCGTTCTGGGTTTTGCCCTCCCCAAAAACATGAAACTGCTTGTCGTTTAATTTAACGCAGTTTATTATTGTTAGCATTTGTGAATAACATTATATTTTTTAAACGATTTTAAATTAAATGGATGCTTGGTAAAATAATTGAGAAAAAAATATTTAGTAAAAATAAAATAAAATAAATAATTTATAAAATAAATTAATTAATGCTTTTTTTATCATATTGATTGCATTGAGTATTCAATTAAATTGGCAAAAATGAAATAGATTATATAAATGTAAATAACTGGAAAAATTAATTTGTTAGATTTGTGTGTGCATTTTTACAATAAATATTCAGTTTTCTAAAGATTTTACTTAAAAGGTTCTACTTTACTGTTCCACTTATTTCAGGACTTTATCAAATGTCTTCATTGCTTAACTATCTTACACTCTTACATTATATTACATTATATTACACTATACTGTGAGAGAAAGGAGCAGATGGAGAAGATCCTGGAGAGGTGAAGGTACACGCTGGAGAGAAGGGAAATGAAAATCAGTAGTAGTTAAACAGAGTACATGTGTGTGAATGAGAGGGAGGGCAGTGGAGTGGTGCAGGAGTTCAGGTACCTGGGGTCAACAGTGTAAAGTGATGGAGAGTGTGTTAGAGAAGTGAAGAAAAGAGTGCAGGCAGGGTGGAGTGGGTGGAGAAGAGTGATAGCAGGAGTGATTTGTGATAGAATAGTATCTGTGAGAGTGAAAGGGAAAGTTTATAGGACTGTGGTGAGACCTGAGATGTTGTATGGTTTAGAGACAGTGGCATTGAGTAAAAGACAGGAGGTGGAGCTGGAGGTAGCAGAGCTGAAGATGTTGAGGTTTTTCATTGGGAGTGAAGACGATGGACAGGATTAGAAATGAGTTCATTAGAGGGACAGCACATGTAGGACGTTTCGGAGACAAGGTGAGGGAGGTGAGATTGAGATGGTTTGGACATGTGCAGAGGAGGGACATGGGGTATATCAGTAGGAGAATGCTGAGGATGGAGACACCAGGAAGGAGGAAAAGAGGAAGACCAAGCAGGAGGTTTATGGATGTGGTGAGGGAAGACATGCAGGAAGTTGGTTTGAAAGAGGCAGAAATACAGGACAGGGGGGTATGGAGACGGATGAGCCGCGGTGGCACCCCCTAATGGGAGCAGCTGAAAGAAGAAGACTGCACTATATGACATATTACATTATTACATTATATTTGGTGGTCTAGTGGTTAGGATGTGGCGCTCTCACTGGTGCGGCCCGGGTTCGATCCCTGGTCAGGGAACCAACCCCAGCCATTAGGGTTACACAAGCCTTAGTGCCGGTCCCAAGCCTGGATAAATGTGGAGGGTTGCGTTAGGAAGGGCATCCAGCGTAAAAACATGTGCCAAATCAAACATGCGGATGATCCGCTGTGGCGCAGCCGCTGTGGCGCACGAACAGGAGGCAAAAAAAAAATGGTGCTCCCTAGAACTAAGCAGGAGTCATAGACCACATGATGGACAGATACAGTGTAAACATGGAGGACAGGGCGTGGGCAAGCGGGATGTGAAGGGCTGATCTCAGACAAACAGGTGCTGGATGGCTGACAGGGTGGAGGACCCAAGCGTGGAGGAACATCAACATGACCAGGAAGAACAGGATTAGGGAACAAGGAACCGAGGGATCGAGATCCTGTTCTGTTTTTATTTGTTGTTGTTTTGCTCCTTTTCCTGGTTTACCTTGTTGGAACACTTCCTGATGAGAGAGGTGACCTCTGTCACCACCATGTCCACGCATTTCAGACTCGGCGCTTTCAGTTTGAGGATCTGCTTTTTTTTTATGATGGCCTGAAAGGCCAGGTCAGGAGTGAACAGTCCCGATCTGAGAGCACGATCGGGAGGGGAAAAGAAGAGGTGTTTTGCGTAGTAGGGGTGAGAAGAAGTGGGGATAGGCAGAGAATAGAGCAGAATAAAAGAAAATTTCATTAGTTATTAAATCACTCATCTACAGCCAGACACTTAGACCAGTCCAAAAAGAGGCAGGCGGTGTGTAGGGGCCCGGCAGCAGCGAGGTACCTTGTTGGAGCACTGCCTGACTGTGTTGATGAGCTCCTGAATCACCAGATCGATACATTGGAGACAGGGCTTTTTCAGCTTTATGATCTGCTTTTTCACGATGACTTTGAACGCCGGGTCGGGGGAGAACAGGACAGATCTGAGAACATACAGGGGTGTTGGGGGGGGGGATCAGACAATCAGACAGACAGACAAACAAACAGCAGGACAGGTAACAGTACTGAAGTCATGTTTTTTTGTGGCATGTGGTTGTGTTTCCCGGAACTGCTGTCTGTCTACATGATTAGTGTGTGAGCGTGTGTGTTAAAAGGATTAGATGGTGTCCTGTCTGCAGGAGGTCCACTTGCCTGACTCCGTGGATGTTCTTTATGGCGTGACTGATCTCTCGCCGCAGCTCCTTCTCATCAAACACAATCTGACAAGCACACAAGTGAAACAGAAGAATCATCATGATACTGTGTAGGGACATGAGGAAGAATGTGTGTGTGTGTGTGTGTGTGTGTGTGTGTGTGTGTGTCACCTTGTTCAGCTCGAAAGGAAAGCGCTCGTGGAAGATGCGGTTGATCCTGGCACCACCGGACAGTGGTCCCTCGAAACACTTCTCGAAGTCCACACCAAACTGCTGCACCATCCTGATGACCACACACACACACACACACACACACACACACACACACACACACACACACACATAGATATACGAATTAAAACGAGAGTATTATACATATGGTGTGCAACACTTCCTGGACCTTTTAAAATCAGTAAGGGCATTTGTGAGAAATTACATACGAATTAAATACAAATTCTGGTGATGCCCGATACAAGAGGTGAGTTTCCACTAAGAGATGTTTGGAAAGGAGTTGAAGGGAAAGACGACTCACTGCAGCAGAGCCTTGGTCTTGTATGTTGGGTCGTCAGGACGGAAGTTCTTGTACTCCTCCAACTGTTTCTCCAGAGACAGGAGCTGTGACTGTAACTTACTGCGCAAACCAGGCAGCGTGTCCTGGATGTGGTTAGTCAATTGCTATGAGAGACAAGACACAGAAAGACATAAAATTATAAGCTGACTATGAACTAAGTAGATAAATGCTGATAAATAAATAAATATATATGTGTGTGTGTGTGTGTGTGTGTGTGTGTGTGTGTGTGTGTGTGTGTGTGTGTAGACAAAGGCTGGCATATATGTGAGTGTCTATGAGGACAAACATTGGTATAAAGTGTGCAAATGTCAGCGCGAGTGTCTATGAAGAAAGAGGCTGGTATAAAGTGTGCAAATGTCAGCGTCAGTGTCTGAGGACAGAGGCTGGTATAAAGTGCGAATGTCAGCGTCACGAATGTCTATGAAGAAAGAGGCTGGTATAAAGTGTGCGAATGTCAGCGTGCGAGTGTCTGAGGACAGAGGCTGGTATAAAGTGTGCGAATGTCAGCGTGCAAGTGTCTATAAAGACAGAGGCTGGTATTAAGTGTGCGAATGTCAGCGTGCAGTGTCTATGAAGACAGAGGCTGGTATAAAGTGTCTGCGAATGTCAGCGCAGTGTCTATGAGGACAGAGGCTGGAATAAATTGTGCGAATGTCAGCGTGAGTGTCTGAGGACAGAGGCTGGTATAAAGTGTGCGAATGTCAGTGTGCTAGTGTCTATGAGGACAGAGGCTGGTATGAAGTGTGCGAATGTCAGTGCGAGTGTCTATAAAGAGAGGCTGGTATAAAGTGCGAATGTCAGCGAGTGTCTATGAGGACAGAGGCTGGAATAAATTGTGCGAATGTCAGTGTGCGAGTGTCTGAGGACAGAGGCTGGTATAAATTGTGCGAATGTCAGCGTGCGAGTGTCTATGAGGACAGAGGCTGGAATAAATTGTGCGAATGTCAGTGTGCGAGTGTCTGAGGACAGAGGCTGGTATAAGTGTGCGAATGTCAGCGAGTGTCTATGAGGACAGAGGCTGGAATAAATTGTGCGAATGTCAGTGTGCGAGTGTCTGAGGACAGAGGCTGGTATAAATTGTGCGAATGTCAGCGTGCGAGTGTCTGAGGACAGAGGCTGGTATAAAGTGTGCGAATGTCAGCGTGCGAGTGTCTGAGGACAGAGGCTGGTATAAAGTGTGCGAATGTCAGCGCAGTGTCTGAGGACAGAGGCTGGTATAAAGTGTGCGAATGTCAGCGTGCGAGTGTCTATGAAGACAGAGGCTGGTATAAAGTGTGCGAATGTCAGCGTGCGAGTGTCTATGTGGACAGAGGCTGGTTTAAAGTGTGCGAATGTCAGCGCAAGTGTCTATGAAGACAGAGGCTGGTAATAAGTGTGCGAATGTCAGTGTGCGAGAGTCTATGA
This sequence comes from Silurus meridionalis, assembly GCF_014805685.1. Lineage (NCBI taxonomy): Eukaryota > Metazoa > Chordata > Actinopteri > Siluriformes > Siluridae > Silurus > Silurus meridionalis. The sequence goes on along the minus strand of NC_060905.1, from coordinate 3,202,428 downwards.
GGACAAACGTTGAAATAAAGTGTGCGAATGTCAGCGTGCAAGAGTCTATGAGGACAAACGTTGAAATAAAGTGTGCGAATGTCAGTGTGCAAGTGTCTATGAAGACAGAGGCTGGTATAAAGTGTGCGAATGTCAGCGTGCGAGTGTCTATGAAGACAGAGGCTGGTATAAAGTGTGCGAATGTCAGCGTGCGAGTGTCTATGAAGACAGAGGCTGGTATAAAGTGTGCGAATGTCAGCGTGCGAGTGTCTATGAAGACAGAGGCTGGTATAAAGTGTGCGAATGTCTATAAGGACAGAGGCTGGTATAAAGTGTTCGAACTTCAGTGTGCGAGTGTCTGAGGACAGAGACTGGTATAAAGTCTGCGAATGTCAGCGTGCGAGTGTCTATGAGGACAGAGGCTGGTATAAAGTGTGTGAATGTCTGCGTGTGGGTGTTTATGTTATGCCGGATCCGGGTTGTGTCTCCTAGTTCAGACACGTCCTATACAACTGTGTGTTTCAACTTTGTGCTAACAATTTGAGGAAGAACCAAAAATTACTGAAAAAATCAAGTGTCCCAATACTTTTGTCCTTATTGTGTATTTCTGGATGCATAATTAAGCCACATAATATATTTTAGTAGATTAGTATTGGAGTGGACAGGGTGTCTTCGGTGGGCGGAGTCTAAAAGGACGTAGTGAACCTGGTTGAGGGTCTTCTGCAGGTGCCGCGTTCCCATTTTCTCTGCCATGTGTCTGTAAGCGGGGTGAGACAAGAAGAACTTCCTCTCTGCAGCCAGAGTGACGCGGATGTCCTTCCTGCAATCAATGTCTTTCTGACAACAGTTCACTACACCGATGTAGCCTGAATCACACACACACACACACACACACACACACACACACACACACACACACGCTTTGTTAAACCACGGCTGTATTTTTAGGTGTAATTGATGGACACGTCCCCGAGCCCCACCCACCTCTGCGCAGTGGGAGCAGTTTGTTATCCAGAATGTCTTGTGCGTCCGTTTCTTCGTCCATCAGATCCAGCTTGGTGATCACACCAATGGTGCGGAGACCTGCAACAACAACAACACACACATACACACACTCATGGTCTGTATTATGACACTAGGTCATGGTTGATTGTGTTTTCTAGAAGGAAACCACGGAGTACCCTGAGGATCCACTTCCTTGGCTATCTTCAGAGTGTCCGAGTTGGCCAGGTCAGTGTTGGCCGGTGTGACTGCCAGGATCAGACAGCTGTCATTAGTGATGAACTGCAAAAGCATGTCTCGGATCTGGTGCTCGATGTCCACCAGCTGGTCGCCAACGGCAACCTTGGTCATCTCTGGTAGGTCGATGAGAGTCAGGTTCAACACTGAGGAACCAAAAGAGAGATTGATGTTTCCTACAACACAGAAGTTTTCTGTAAAGATTTTACAATTCTGTGTGTGTGTGTGTGTGTGTGTGTGTGTGTGTGTGTGTGTGTGTGTGTGTGTGTGTGTGTGTGTGTGTATGTGTGTGTGTGTGTGTGTGTGTGTGTGTGTGTGTGTGTGTGTGTGTGTGTGTGTGTGTGTGTATGTTTGTCTGTGTGCGCGATACCGTTAGGCGAGTAGACTCTCAGGTTGATGGGAATGGGGAGATTCCTTATTCGAACCCGTGATCCTGTCCGTCTCGGCCTCGATCTCTGTCCGGACTTCTTGAAGTCCACAAACTTCTTCCCTTTACAGTGCAAGAACTCAGCATACTCTAAACACAGACACAGAATCGTTAGACTCTGGGTTGTGTGTGTGTGTGTGTGTGTGTGTGTGTGTGTGTGTGTGTGTGTGTGTGTGTGTCTGTGTCTGTGTCTGTGTGAGTGTGTGTGTGTGTGAGTGGGTGTTTTATCCAAGGAAACGCACTCACCTGCTTTGTTGTTGATTAGCTGCAGAACCAGAGGCCTGCAGTGACGATCCCTGAGCCACGAGGGAGAAAATCCCTGCAGAGAACGAGAGAATTTCATTATGCAATAAAGCAATGATCAGATGAACTGGAAAAGGGAGAGGGCAGAGAAAAACAGATAGACAGGTCATCGACAGGCGAATAGACATATAGGTTAAAGCAGGTAAACTAACAAATAAGAAGACAGACAGGCCGAGACTGGAGAAGACAGAAAGAGAAAGACATACAGACAGACAGACAGGTGGACAGACAGACAGACTAGAACAGACAAACTAAATGACAAGAATATATATAGACAAAGAAGCAGAGACAGACAGACAGAAAGGAAAGAACAGGCAAACACAGAAACAGACAGATAGACAGAGAGGTTGAAGATGCTAAGACAAACAGGCAGACAGATAGTTAGACAGAGCGACTAAAACAGATAGATAGACAAAGAGGGTGAGACAGACAGTCAGTCAGACAGAGTGACCGAGACAGACAGAGAGGGTGAGACAGACAGCTCGATAGGGTGAGAGATAGACAAAGAGGGTGAGACAGACAGACAAAGACAGAGAGACACAGACAGTTAGAGAGGGTGAGATTGACAGACAAAAAGGATGAGGCAGACAGACAGACATAGACAGACAGACAGACAGACAGACAGACAGACAGACAGACAGACAGACTGATAGAAAGGCGGACACAGACAGAGCAGCTGAGACAGACAAAAGATAGAGAAACACAGAAAGAAATAGACAAGAAAGACACACACACACACACACACACACACACACACACACATACACACACTCATGGTCTGTATTATGACACTAGGTCATGGTTGATTGTGTTTTCTAGAAGGAAACCACGGAGTACCCTGAGGATCCACTTCCTTGGCTATCTTCAGAGTGTCCGAGTTGGCCAGGTCAGTGTTGGCCGGTGTGACTGCCAGGATCAGACAGCTGTCATTAGTGATGAACTGCAAAAGCATGTCTCGGATCTGGTGCTCGATGTCCACCAGCTGGTCGCCAACGGCAACCTTGGTCATCTCTGGTAGGTCGATGAGAGTCAGGTTCAACACTGAGGAACCAAAAGAGATTGATGTTTCCTACAACACAGAAGTTTTCTGTAAAGATTTTACAATTCTGTGTGTGTGTGTGTGTGTGTGTGTGTGTGTGTGTGTGTGTGTGTGTGTGTGTGCGTGTATGTGTGTGTGTGTGTGTGTGTGTGTGTGTGTGTGTGTGTGTGTGTGTGTATGTTTGTCTGTGTGCGCGATACCGTTAGGCGAGTAGACTCTCAGGTTGATGGGAATGGGGAGATTCCTTATTCGAACCCGTGATCCTGTCCGTCTCGGCCTCGATCTCTGTCCGGACTTCTTGAAGTCCACAAACTTCTTCCCTTTACAGTGCAAGAACTCAGCATACTCTAAACACAGACACAGAATCGTTAGACTCTGGGTTGTGTGTGTGTGTGTGTGTGTGTGTGTGTGTGTGTGTGTGTGTGTGTGTGTGTGTCTGTGTCTGTGTCTGTGTGAGTGTGTGTGTGTGTGAGTGGGTGTTTTATCCAAGGAAACGCACTCACCTGCTTTGTTGTTGATTAGCTGCAGAACCAGAGGCCTGCAGTGACGATCCCTGAGCCACGAGGGAGAAAATCCCTGCAGAGAACGAGAGAATTTCATTATGCAATAAAGCAATGATCAGATGAACTGGAAAAGGGAGAGGCAGAGAAAACAGATAGACAGGTCATCGACAGGCGAATAGACATATAGGTTAAAGCAGGTAAACTAACAAATAAGAAGACAGACAGGCCGAGACTGGAGAAGACAGAAAGAGAAAGACATACAGACAGACAGACAGGTGGACAGACAGACAGACTAGAACAGACAAACTAAATGACAAGAATATATATAGACAAAGAAGCAGAGACAGACAGACAGAAAGGAAAGAACAGGCAAACACAGAAACAGACAGATAGACAGAGAGGTTGAAGATGCTAAGACAAACAGGCAGACAGATAGTTAGACAGAGCGACTAAAACAGATAGATAGACAAAGAGGGTGAGACAGACAGTCAGTCAGACAGAGTGACCGAGACAGACAGAGAGGGTGAGACAGACAGCTCGATAGGGTGAGAGATAGACAAAGAGGGTGAGACAGACAGACAAAGACAGAGAGACACAGACAGTTAGAGAGGGTGAGATTGACAGACAAAAAGGATGAGGCAGACAGACAGACATAGACAGACAGACAGACAGACAGACAGACAGACAGACAGACAGACAGACTGATAGAAAGGCGGACACAGACAGAGCAGCTGAGACAGACAAAAAGATAGAGAAACACAGAAAGAAATAGACAAGAAAGACACACACACACACACACACACACACACACACACACACACAGAGACCCAAACACACACACACACACACACACACAGAAGGGGAAAAAGAAAGGGTGGGTTGGTGTTCATTATTGATGGTGTGTAAATAAGAGACGAGGCTGAGCCTTCAGCAGGTTGTTCATCTCATGTATTATGAACGCACAGACAGAAAAGCAGTGCAGGAACAGACGGGGAGACGGAGAGAGAGACGGACTGACGCTGAAAAACACGACGAGCACTCTATCGCTGCTTTCATCTTTCATCCACAAACCCGTGTCTCTGACACGCTCCAATACACAGATTATCTTTCACCATCACAGGGACACCTCTGTCCACTGTCCCACCCACTAGACCACACCCAGACCAGGCTGCAGAGTGAGATATGAAAATGAGACTGCAACTGTCTCAGGAACAATGACATCTTACTGGTCATAAAAACACAGACGGGTTTGTCTCACTTTGATCAGCAGAGCCAGAAGGTCATTAAGAAGTGGACCAGGGGACATTAACAACCTAAAGAGAAACCAACAGAGAGAGAGAGAGAGAGAGAGAGAGAGAGAGAGGGAACAGAAACACACAGAAACAGAAACACACAGGGACATTCACACAACAAAACAGACACAGAGTCACACACAGACAGAGAAAGAGACACACACACACACACACACACACACACACACAGAAAAGTCACATATGCACCCACAAATGCACACAGAAACAGAGACACAGAGACATTCACAAAAAAACAGACACAGACAGAGAGACACAGAGAGACATACACAACAGAGAGAAAATTACACACAAACAGATAGACGTCCAAACACAGAGACAATCACATACAGAGCCACAAACAAAAAGACACACACACAGAAAAAAAATAAAATTCTGAGCAGTTAAGGACATTTTCCTGTCAGACATCATGTGAAGTTGGTTGATCTTCACCAGCTGGTTAACGTTAGTGATAAAGATTATAAACTTTTATGAATGGGGAGAAAAATCCTCTTAAAAATCCTGTCAGATTTCATGCTAGCAGTAAAAAAAACTGGAACAGCTCTGAGCCTGCTTGTTTTTAGGGAAAAACTCATGCTAACCATTTCAAGACGTCTTCTACCATCATGTACCTTCGATTATGTGATAAGAACTTGAGGAAGAACCACGTAACGGGTGGAAAAGTCCAGTGTCCCAATACTTTTGGCTTGTTTTTTGGACGGTGATGGAAAAGGTAAAACTTGTGTTTGGTTCTACACTTCACCATCACCTAAACCAGCAGCACAGCGTGAGGAAAGTGAATGCTGTGTGTGTGTGTGTGTGTGTGTGTGTGTGTGTGTGTGTGTGTGTGTGTGTGTGTGTGTCTGTGTGTGTGTGTGTGTGTGTGTGTGTCAAGAGAGATCTTGTGAGTTTTCATGCTTGATAGTGAACTTCTTGGAAATCCTGCCATGATCGTTAATATTAGCCGGCAATAAAACTATTAATATTACGAGCAGTAATATACACATTTTGTGTGTGATTAACATGTACAATTATGAAGAAGATGTAGATCTCAGAAATGTTGTTAGTTAGCTGGAGAGAACTAGCAACAAAAAACAAAAACAAAAAAGGATTGGAAATCCTGTCAGAAATCCTGTCGTGTTAGCTAATAGTAGCTAGCAACATACCAAAATGATGTTGGCTAGTAAGATTATTAGCATTTATGGACATTTTCCTTTTAGAAATCCTGTCAAGATAGTTCATCTTAGCCTTGTGAAGGAAACAGGAGACTATTGCTGGGAAAAAAAAAAGAAAAGACAAAAAAAGAAAAGAAAAGAACCCTTTTGTAACCCTGCACCTTCAGGACCACTTCTCTAATTCATGTCTTTATCTTTATTTATCACATTATTCTATTATTTACCTACTTTTTATTTGCCTATATTTATAGCGGCAGCACACTATGACAAATTTTATGAAACTTGGCAATAAAAATGGTTCTGAGCTCTGATTGGTCCAAAGCCTTACAGCTCATTTAACAGAGCTTTTGTATTTGCAAAAGTATTGGGACACCTGCCTTTTCCACCCATATGAGGTTCCAAACTGTAACCACAAAGTTACTTTAAAGCATACTTTAAATGCATCAGCATGAAATTTTCCCTTCACCCGAACTACGAGATTAAAAACCTGTTCCTCCATGAAGATCTGCTTTCCATGGGTACAATGGAAGATCTCCTGCTATAGAGCTACAACCCTATTGTGATGAATTGTTCATGCCGAATCTACACAAAATTTTGTGGAACACCTCCCCAGAAGAGTGGAGCTGATTATAATAGCGAATTGGAAATAAATGTGGAATGAGAAGTTCAAATAGAAGCACACACTATTCCTATGGTCGGGTGTCCACAAACCTTTGGACATATATAGTATGATGAATGATGCACTTCATTCGTGAGAGGTTTGAGGATTTATTTATTTTTTATTGCCTATAATAATAAAAACGTATTTATCGAGGAATTTAGAAGGATAACAGCAAAGACCCCACATATAAAATGCATGACTGCTGAAGGGTTTCCATACATTTCACTCTTGCAGCTTCCTGCAAATCAAAAGCACACAGTTTAACTGACTCATAGGAGTCGACCCTTTTGCCTCAAAACATCTGCTAAATTGCATCTTTTTAGGAGTTGACTCTTTTTTGGTGTGCAAAATTTAAACCTTATATTCCAACAGAATTACCGTATTTTCCGGACTATAAGCCACTACTTTTTTCCCATGCTTTGAACCGCGGCTTAAACAACGAAGTGGCTAATTTACGGATTTTTTCTGGGTTTTTCCCGGTTTCAGAAACTTCAAACCAAAAAACTGAGCCCCATAACATTAGACCAATGATATTGCCAAACGGGTTCAGGTGAACCAATGAAACTCTTTATATTAAATTAGATGCGCTCCCACTGAATCGGGCCGCACCACATCATATATATGGATGAGGTTCCTTTGACCTTTGACCTGCCGTTCACTCGGACTGTCTACAGGAAATGCGAATCATTCGTCATGCTGAAAACAACACACTTCACCTGTGTTCTGAGCTGCACGGCATCAGGAGAAAATGGCAAGAAAAAAAACTCCAGAGAAAAATAGTTGTAAAAGGAAGAAGGAAGACAGTGAACAATGACTTTCTTGGTAGGCTACTGTTTAGATACAAGCTGTGTAACAGCGTTAAATCCTGTGTAAAGTTCATTAGTTTCAGTGTAGACACCTGCGGCTTATAGACAGGTGCGGCGTATTTATGTTCAAAATAAAAGTCTTTGTAAAATTCAGTAGGTGTGGCTTATATTTGAGTGTGCTTAATAATCCGGAAATTACGGTAATATAATATTTGGTATATTGGGATCTTAAAAAATAAATTTAACACTGGATTCTTTCGATTGTCATGGACTCCACCATGACAATCGAATGGCCTAAAAATCTCAATGTAACAAACTATTTGGGCAAAACAAAACAGAAAAACACACACGACTACGCGCACAGAAAACAAAAACGCACAAACACACACACCCCCCGGACATGAGAGACAGAACGAAACCGACCTGACGACTAAATTTTCCAGAACCGAGCTCTTTCCGGAGCTCTGTTCTCCCACCACGGCGATCTGCGGCAGATCAAAGGAGCAGCACCGCCCTGTGGAACTGAACACGTCTTGGAGTCTGTTAATCAGGGGGATCAATTCCTCCATTCCCAGGGTCCCCATGATTCTGGCTGGGTTTGGTTCGGCTAGGCTGGGCTCCATTTTGTTAGGAGGTTTTCCTATCTGGCTCGAAGGACCATATAAGGGAGATTCACTATCTAGTGTGCTCTGATCAGGGGCTTGTACTCGCTCCAGCGTCAGTGTCAGTAAAAACACGGAAGAGGATTCTGAACACTCAAACTTTACTGTGTATAGAATTGAATGTTTGTGATTCTTGCGGTCAATTGCTATGTGTTGCACGATGCCGAGTGATCACTGCTAAATAGATGATGAAAGGCCCTTTATACTCCTGATGGAGAACGGTGAACTGTGATGTCATAGATAACTTGTTATGATCGGTAAACTGTAAGTCTGCCTCTAGTGGTGAAGCGTGGAAATACAACTGAATGGGAATCCTCTCTAACACCATTACACATTTTTAATTAATTTCAGTTTTTGGTCTGTCAGTGAAAACACGTCGCTTTAAATGATTTAAATGGAAATGTAAAGTTGTAAGTAAGAAAATGTGAGGTTTAGTCGCAGTCAGTCGGCAGGAAGCTGCGACCATCCGGTCAGGCGACATTCGACTCTCACTGCCGGTTACTTGAAGCCCCGCCCCCTGTCAAAGATAACCTCCAAACACCAATAGTCTTTGAAATCTCTCCGAAACATTAAATACTAATAATATACATATATCAGAAACATGTTCCTGAAGGCGGCCCATTGCCATGCCCACACACTCCAGGAGCTCCGCCTGGAACCACACACCTAAAACCTTTCCCAATTTACAGAAGCCTAAAGGTCACGGACAGAACTACAGTTCTCTCCTCAGTGCGGAAGCAGTTCTCCACACGAATCGCTTGACCGCTCTATCCGACTGCGAGCTGTGGGTCACATCAGGTCACAGGTTCAGCTTCGGCCATCTACGTCTGTATGTGTGTGTGCGTTTGTGTGTGTGTGTATGGGGTGGGGCTTAAAAAACAAACAAAAAAATCTGCTGAACAGGCCGCTTTAGACTGCGCTTTACACAGTGTAGGACGAAGGGACACATCGGAGGTCACAGGGGTCAAAACCAGATTCTTGCGCGTATTCGGGTTACTTCCTATTTGATTCGGTTTCCTCAGCGTTATGCAAAACACTCGTGGTGTGTTTATTGCTGTATAGACATAAAGTACATATAAAGTAAAGAATATCTATATTATTAAGATTTCCAAAACCTGAACAAATGGCACGTGTTTTGTATGAATGTATATCGAGCAGAAGTCCAGGGGAACGTCAGGTACAAGACGTCCGCACACTAACGCATACGTCTTGACGCTGGAAATTGAATGCACACACATTTACCTTTGTGGCGTTTGGCAGACGCTTTTATTCTGACCAACTTTCATTTATCTCAGTTATAGTGCTTGGATTTGAACCCATGACCTTTGGATCAGAAGTGCAACATTTTATCCACTGAGCTACACACGATCATTATGGGGTCACGGCGTTCCTTTAGGGGTGGGACGTAAATCAATCTAGTGAGGGTTTCATTATCTTTAAAACAAGGACTAGTGTGTGATGAGGCATGGAATCAGTTCCATAAGGTTCCAGGTGCTGGATGGATGGATGGAAGGGAGGAAGAAAGGATGGATGGATGGATGGATGGATGGATGGATGGATGGATAGATAGATAGATAGATAGATAGATAGATAGATAGATAGATAGATAGATAGATAGATAGATAGATAGATAAGTTGGGGGGACAGATGAACAGACAGAAAACAAATTTATAGCGATAAATCCCGTAATTTCCGGACTATTAAACGCACCCAAATATAAGCCACTTAATTTGACACAGATTTTTATTTTGAACATAAATAAGCTGCACCTGTCTATAAGCCGTGTCTACACTGAAACTAATGAACTTTACACAGGATTTAACGAAAGACAGTGTCTGTTACACGGCTTGTATCTAAACAGTAGCCTACCAAGAAAGTCATTGTTCACTGTCTTCCTCCTTCCTTTCACAACTATTTCTCTCGAGAGTTTATCTTTTGGCATCGTCGTGTGTTTAAAAATCACCATCGGTGAATCTTTTCTCCTGATGCCGTGCAGCTCAGATTGTGCAGCTCAAATTGATTTAATATAAAGAGTTTCATTGGTTCACCTGGACCTGTTCTGCAATTTCATTGGTCTAATATTATGGGGCTCAGTTTTTGGATTAAAGCGTGTGACCCGGGAAAAACCCAGGAAAAATCCATAAATTAGCCGCTTTATTGTTCAAGCCGCGGGGTTCAAAGCATGGGGAAAAAAGTAGCGGCGTATAGTCTGGAAAATACGATACATAGAATTATGATGTTTGTCAATGTAGATCAAACTGAAAATTCTATCTGTAGAGCTACTGTTGAATAGTCAATAAGTGAGTCAAAGGTGTGTGTGTGTGTGTGTGTGTGTGTGTGTGTGTGTGTGTGTCCAAAGTGAAACCGATAATATTTTCCACACCCCCCAAGAAGCAGGTTGTTCGGATAGTTGGTCTCTATCAGGGGTGTCAGGATAAACATTTATTGAACACAGTAAAAGAATGTTTTTTGAACATAAATATGAATAAAAACAGACAGGAATATTATTCCAGAATAAATTAACTTAAACTTTAAATACCTTAAAATATTTTGCTCTCCATAAAAATCTCTCCTGTCAAAATGATACAAGTTAGAAATATAAACATGCTGCGAAAAGAACCCCTGAACAAATCAATAAAAATGGTGCTTTTAAGTAAACGTTAAAATAACAACAAATCAAAACAATCAGATTTCTTTGCTTTTATGTCATTTTATAAATAAAATAATCTTAAACTTAAAATAAATTAAAATATTTTGCTCTCCATAATAATATCTCCAGTCAAACACCAGACGTCTCACAGCTTCATCATGCAGCTCTTCAGAAACTCTCCCTCAGTAAATAACCGGCTGATGTGACTCTGATTTCTCCTCTGTTTTCACACCAGCTTCACTTTGTGATATTGCTCTGGTGAAAAACGTCTGCTGAAATGTCAGATTCTTCTTTAACTCTTCTACTTTCTGTATCTTCTGCTCTGCATTCAGCTTTTTCAGCTTCTCCTTCAGCTTCAATTCCTTAATTACAGCCATATTCGCTCGACTAATAAGACAAGCAAACATACTATAATACTTCATAGAAATACAATAGAGAACTATGGCCGGTGTTGTGCCTAATTCAGACGCCCGGTCTGGACATTATTATTATTATTATTTGTGTAGGTGTGTCACAGCAAGTTTGGTAACTCTTCATATGAAGGAAAAAGAAATAGAGCGGGGTGTTGGATCAGAATTCAGACAAGGGGTTTACATTCAGCTTACCTAAATAATACCCCCCTAAAAAATACAGCTGTCCATGTTGTTAGATTAAATGTAGTATTTTACACATACATTATTACTTGTGTATTTGTATCACAGCAAGTTTGGTAACTTTTTTTACTTGTGTATCTGAGTAATTTCAGTGAGTCTAGGTATTAACGCAAAATAAATACGCGGTTAGAATTCACGCAGGTGGTTTTAAAAGCAAATGATTACATTCCTGAGTTTATTCTGCCATGTACAGGAAGCTGTCTACGTTTTCTTCAAATTAATCTTTTGGCTTTAGGATCAGGAAAACATTTGACCCAACCTTCCGTGTTTTTAGTGCCACCTACAGGAAATACGACGGTACTGTCCGCGTGCACGTATTGTATTTCTATGGAGTATTATAGGATGTGTGTGTCTCCGTGTGCGTGCGTGCGTGCATGAGAGAGAGCGAGGGTGACCTTTGCTCAATGAGCTCTCAGAACTACAAAGAGTCTACATGGAGTAAACAAAACAAAGTAAGTGGATGTGTGTGTCACGGTGTGTAAAATAGTTAAATTAATTCATAAATGGGAACAGCGCCATCTGTCTGTTACGTGATGGCATTTAACACGTGAAATAGGGACCGCCCACAGCAGAGATAATGAGACTATGCTGTGGGTAAGTCGCACGTTTTCAGCAGCTGGAGAATTAAATGTTAAATTGATTAAAAACACAACTAACTGCTTTATTGCTGATTTATTCTGCAATTAAGTGTTTGTGGAAGTGTTGATATGTGTTTGGCGTCGAATGTGGTGTTTTATATTGAGTTATTTTTAGTTTGTGTTACGAGGCCTAATTATAATTGATTGTGCATTGTCTTTGTTTTATGTAGAAGTTTCTTTTAATTCTCCATGCGGGTTCCCTTATTTCCTGTTCTCCATTGTGCAGGTATGTTGTAAGATGTGTTGTATTAATGTGTTTAATGTTTTAGCTAATTGTTTAAATTGAACTGTGTTCGCCGCTAGGTGGGGCTGTTTATCCTCCAATCCAATTTAATTCAATTAAATTAAGTTTTTCCCTTATTTCCTGTTCTCCATTGTGCAGCTCAACAGAAAGGACGGGCTGGGAAAGACCATCACATATACACCTACTGCCTTTTGTTGATGAGAAGACACACTAAACATAAACAAGGTAAGTGGATTTAGACACTTGCATGCCATCCTGCTGGTAACAACGAAAAAGCGCAGCAAGCAACATGAGGAGAGCCGTCACTACTAAAGAGATTTTGGATGAAATTATGCAGCCTGACCCCAGCAAGCTGCAGGATTCATCTCCTTCAGACAGCAGATCCAGATTTTGCAGCAATTGTAAAGAGACAATCTGCACTTGCATTGCCTGTGGTGAATTTACTTGTAAAAATCACTAAGTGATTTGCTGTAAGGAATGCTGGCAAAACTACACACACACACGCAAACACACAGATACTAGAAAATTGCGATAGAAAACTGAAATAAGAGAAATTAATGGAAAATTCCATAGGGAGAGGCGGAAGCTAAGTTTTATATCCACGGCTCTATATTTCATGGTTTCTTGGTGCCACCTAGTGGACAACAGTAAAAAACGCACATGTAACCTCTTACCAACAGGGGACACTACTAACTTTCAAAAATGCATGCATTTAAAATGTCATTATAATAGAAGTCTGGGGAAAAATCATAAATAATTTAAACTGATGCTGCAAAAAAACTAACCATTAATACAAGTCAGTTTTTGACACATCCAAGCCTGTGACAAATTCCTGACAAAAATCCAGTCCACAATTACTTTTTATATCAAATTTCAGTAATTTTGTGGGGGGTTTTTCCCCCATATCTGTGACGTCACTAGTTAAATTGGCAATTAAAAATAAAAAATTCTGGATTAAAAAAATTTTTTTTTGTAGTTTTGGTAAACTTAGTGGACTTTAAAAGCTCGGACACATTAGGATGTAATTTTGTACAGAGAAAACTGCTGACTAAGCAAAATGTTTACAATAATTTTTTTAAAAAGATTTTAAAGTTTATTTGAAAACGTGAAGTTTTCGGCAAAAGAAATCATCAGGTGGCTGAAAATGGCACGAAGGACAAATAAGGTGTAGAATTCCTTGTGTAGAATTAATATATAACCCTGGTGTATAGACCGTTCTTTTGAGCTCCATCAGAGAGGAACCGCAAGAGGGGCAGGTGATCACCAAGATCAAACCATGTGGTTGAAATGTTTCTCCAGTGAAAGTCAACATGTCCCTTTAAACTGTCACTTGAGTAAAATTACAAAATGATTTGCCTGCAAATGTACTGAAGTATCCAAACTACTGATTTATTATAACTATAATGTTCCTATTATCATTTTTATCACAAGATGTGATCACCACAAAGCATGAAAACGGTTCACGTTTCAATACAGACGATCTGTTAGTAGACAGTAGTGTGTGTAGATATGTGATATGGCCAAAAGTATTGGGACACTGACTTCCCCACCCATATGTGCTTCTTCTCCAAACTGTTGCAGGCACATGATTGTGCAGGACGTCTTCAGATGCAGCAGCATGAAAGCTTTCATTCATTTGTACTGAGACCCAAACCTGTTCCAGCATGGCACAAAGAGCACAAAGCTCCAGCTCCATGTAGATCTGCTTCACATGGATCTCCTGCTGTAGAGCTCCAATCGTGTTAAAAAACTTTAAAAAACATGTTTCATGCTGATTGCACCCCAGGCCTCCTCACCTCACCTACATCAGTACCTGACTTTACTAAAACCCTGTGACTGAATGAATTTCACACAAAATCCAGAGGAACATCATCTCAGAAGACTGGATCTTATTATTACAGCTAATGGAGGATTTTGGATATTCAAAGAGAAGCTCATAGCAATCTTATAGTCAGGTGTCCATAAACTTTTGGCCAAATACTTAAAATTTAAGTAACAAGTTGAGAGTGAAATCATTATATACTTCATTTAATTGGAAATAAAATTCTTATTTATTCACCGGATTATTAAATCTATACAGCCGAGATTCCACCTGCTTGAAAAGAAGCGGTTGTGCTTCCTCTGTAAAAGGGCGGTGATCAGGCAGATATCCATCTTGCCATGTGTGTCTAAAATTCTGGAAAACCTTGTCAGTAAACAACTAATCAGTTATCTTAATGTGAACGGGATTATCTCCGGGGCACAGTCTGGCTTCCAACTGGATAAATGAATTCCAATTTCATCCTTTAAAAATATTACAGTGGAACCCGGTTATGTCGCCGGCCTAGGGGACACCAAAACGCGATAACCGATGATCGAGACAGACGAAAACCAATATGGCGGCAATATATTAACGTGCTTGAAATTTTTTTATGTACATGATACGCGTTATTAAATGAATGTGCATGCACGTGTTTTTGGAGTTTTTTTTACACAACAGCGTTGCCGCGATTTGTTTGCTTGGTCATGCGGATCGAGGTAACCTGTAATGCGGATAAGGAGGCGGAAGCCGAAGTAAACGCAAACAAAGTTTATTTAGAAACTCAGGAGATAATCCACCAATACTTGTAGCAAAGCAGTAATATTCAGTGGTGCGCTCCGGGAGCGTGGTCCACAAAGTTCTGTGAAAGCAGAGACAGTTGGTGTAGAGAATCCACGGATCCGCGCTATGGAAAGCGCAGCGCTGGGCAGCAACGGGTGAACATGGAAAACAGCAGGATCGGGGTAACGATCATGCACAAACAATAACGGACAGCGAGTGTGTGGAGGTGAGGGGCTTAAATAGGAGATGGGATGAGTGAGTGAATAAGAATCAGGTGTGTGTGATCAGCATGAGTGCCACAAGCGCCGTGCGGGCGGGGCAGGCACGAGAGAAGAAGCAGGGTGCTTCGGGGAATAACCGATTAAAAAATGTTAAGACAAAGTGAGAATTTGGCGGTTCTGCTTCAAAAACGTCGACTTAATAGGGTTGGCGAGTTCACCGAGGTCGAGATAAGTGGGTTCCACTGTATATCATATTTGTTTACTGATATATGCAGTTGCTTCTCTACATAATTTTATTTTAAAATGTATTTATGTAATTGTTAAAATGTATTTTAAATATTTTGTATTTATTAATTCCCTAAGTGGTTATTCCACTTGTCAGGCTGCCATTGTAAATAAGAACCTGTTTTTAATGACTTGCCTGTAAAAATAAAGGTTAAACAAACTGTGTTTCCCCTCCCATCCCTCTGCTCAGGTGATCCACAAAGGCTGGCTCACCATCAACATCAGCTTCATGAAGGGAGGATCCAAGGAGTACTGGTTCGTCCTGACAGCTGAGTCTCTGTCCTGGTACAAGGATGAAGAGGTGAGGCTTTAAACTGTTTCCATAACAAATTAATTAAATTTCTAGGCGATATGCAGACTTAATTGTAATAGAAAGAAATGATAATAATATTAATACATTTTATTAATAGGCGCCTTTTATACCACTCAAGGACACTGTACAATTGATCATAAAATCAACCCAAACAACAAACATCAGCTGTTTATTTAAAGAAAACGTTAAGAAAAAAACAGTGACTGGCGGAGACTAAACACACTTGCAGTCTAATTTTTATTCCATTCTTCATTATTATTATTGGAACAAAAAAAAATATTTATTATTAAATTAAAAAATTTAGACAGAGGAACGAGCATGTCATGATATGGTATCCTGGCTAGTTACCAGATTCTCCCTATAGGTCATGATATGGTATCCCAGCGGGTTGCCAGATTATTGCCAATATCATGTTGTAGTATACAAGATGGTTGCAGTGGTGGTGCTGTGAGATTCCAGAGGGACACTGTGGCATTGCTACATTCCATGTGGTTGCTAGGGTGTAACCCTAAACCTTAACAAGTTCCTCCTGGTTGCTCCTCAGGTGAAGGACTTCATCCACTCTAAGCTGCTGGCCAAACTGTACTCTTCAGGAGACCAGAACAGTCTGATGGAGGAGTCGGCCGATCAGGCTCAGAGAAAGGACGAGATGCTTCGCCTCTCCAGGCTCTTCTCCACCTGCTCAAGGAGGTGATGACCGTCCTGGTTGTTTTAGAAACGTGAAGGAGCAGAAATATTAAAGTGCCGCTGCATCGCTTTCCTCATAGACTGAGGGGAAAAAAATCTGTTGCCTTCACACCGGAACAGAGTCTGACTTTTCTTTGTGTACTTTCCTTTTCTCTTTGATCTCTCTCTTTCTTTGCTTTTTTTTTTTCTCTTGGTGGAATGCTCTCTGCTCATCCTTTCTCCATCTTCTCTCTCTCCAGCCGAAGACCTCCTGGTGCTCCCACCCGGCCCACCATAATTCGCCCTGCTGAGCCCTCCCTTCTAGACTAGACCTACACTACATTTACACACACACACACACACACAAATTTCCTTATTAGCTTGTGTGTGTGTAGGCCGAGGGAGATGACTGAGCTCCAGTAGACACCTTCTCCATGGACCCTCAGCTGGAGAGGCAGGTGACAACAACCCGTAACCTGGTGGACTCCTACATCAGCATCGTCAAGAAGACCATCAGAGACCTGATGCCCAAGACCATCATGCACATCATGATAAACAGTGTAAGTGTGTGTGTGCATGGGCGGTGAAAATACGGATTGTGCCACAACTAAACAAGCTTGTGGTCTAATTTTTATTATTTTATTATTATTTTCATTATTGTTATTGGAACAAAAAATATTTATTAATTAAACATGCTGATGATCCGCTGTGGCGACCCCTAATGGGAGATTAATTTTTTTTCATCCACTCTAAGCTGCTGGCCTACCTGTACTCTTCAGGAGACCAGAAAAGTCTAATGGAGGAGTCGGCCGATCAGGCTCAGAGAAGGGACGAGATGCTTTGCGTGTACCATGCCCTGAAGGAGGCGCTCACCATCATCGGTGACATCAGCACCACCACCATCTCCGTGCCTGTCCCTCCGCCTGTTAATGACACCTGGGTCCAGGAAGACAGGTCGTTGTCCTCGTCTTTATTTAACATCTGTTTTTACAGATTTTTCTTTTTTTCTTTTTCAGCCCATAGATCTGACACACATCTCTGTCTGTCATTCACCGCCCCACCCCTCAGTGAAGGCCGGCCACCACAGCCCCGCCCCCTTACAGACCTCCAGCGGTGAGAGGTCCCACTCTGGGGCTGACCCCTCTAAACCCCTGCCCTGCTTTTGGTGCTCTGCCCATCCCATCCAGACCGGGACAGCCCATGAACGCCTTCAGGAACAGCAGCCAGGACCCATTCAGTGCACCACCTCAAGTGCCTTCTCGCATGCATCCCTCCCGTGGTGCCCAGGTAAATACCTGTGTGGGGGGGTGGGGGGAATTTCATTCTTTCCTTAAATTTTTGGGGCTTTTTTCCTACTTTTTCACTCGCTCTGCTATGACTTGAGCTCCAGTCAGAAGGCATCATGAGTGGATTGAAACACGCAGCATTTGTAAGGTAACCTTGACAACCTGAGATTGAGTTTCTGTATTTCTATTGAAATGCAACATTTTTTAAATTTCTGATGTGAGAACGTTGCGTTTTTTTGTCCCATGGTGACACAGGGACAGTGTCGGTACTCAATCTGGAATCTGGAAAACTCGAGTGTTGCCGTGTTAAGCGTACTTTCACGTCAGCTACAGCAGCACATTTTATTAATAATCTTCCCGAAATTACGATATTAGATAGATCTCCGTCAGACCCCGCAGAGCTCGACTGGGCCACTGAACATCTAGAAACAACGTTACGTTACACTCAAGATGATGTAGCTCCCCTTAAGACCAAAATGATCAGGGAGAAAAAAATTAGCACTGTGGTATAATGATCATACGCGCACCTTAAAACAGACCACTCGAAAATTAGAACGTAAATGGCGTCAAACAAAATTAACAGTATTTCAAATAGCATGAAAGAGCCTCCTAAATTATAGAAAATCTCTTGTGCTGATTTTTATTCAGCACGGTAGCAAAATTAACAGGGAATAAAAACACTGCACTCACATGCAGACCATCAATAGGTAGTAATGATTTCATAAACTTTTATAATAATAAAGTTGAAAACATCAGGCAAGAAATCCAGACGGTTAACAGATATGTGTAAACAGATAAATCCAGAGGTAATTAAACCTGTTTTAAAAATAAACTCTTCCATTAGCACTGGTTATGTACCTAAATCCTTCAAACTTGCATTTATCCACCCCCTTATTAAGAAACCTGACCTTGACCCATGTCAGTTGTCCAACTGCAGACCAATATCAAATCTCCCACTTGGCTCAGGTCTTATTTGACTGATCACTATCAGTTTGTTGATGTAAATGGTGAGTTCTCCACACTCTACGAGGTAAAGTTTGGTGTTCCTCAAGGATCTGTCTTAGGCCCACTGCTTTTTATATATGCTGCCTTTTGATGAAATCATTCATAAACATGGGATTCGCTTCCATTGCTATGCTGATGACACACAGCTGTATATTTCAGCAAAGCCAGTTGAGAGAGAGAGATCAGCTTAACAATGTTGAGGAGTGTGTGAAGGACATTAGACAGTGGATGCTTAATAACTTTCTTCTGCCCAACTCAGAAATGACGGAAGTACTTTTACAAGGACCACATGCAGCTAGAAGTAAACTTTCCAAATAAGCTTCAGTTAGTTCAGAATGCAGCAGCAAGAGTCCTCACTAGATCTAGAAAATATGAGCAGATCACCCCTGTTTTAATCAGTCTACACTGCTCCCAATTAAATCTCGCATTGATTATAAAATATTACTACTGACCTGTAAAGCACTTAACAGTCTCGCACCGCAGTATCTGAGTGAACTTCTGTACCAGTATGATCCTCCACGCCTACTTGGATCAAAAGGTGCTGGCTATCTGTTGGTTCCTCAAATAATGAAGACTACAGCAGGGGGCAGATCTTTTTCTTAAAAACTTCATGGACTTCATAATCTATAACTCACTATAACATATTTTTTTGAGAAATATCAACTTCGAATAATGTACAGTAAAGTGTCTTCTTTTTAAAGATAGTTTTAAATTGTGTACGTAGTTCACTACTTTTTTTTTATTTTTTTTTTTATATATATTTTTGATAAGGTTTCTGCTCAGTGGATGTTTAGCTCCCAACAGGAGACTGTTTTGTGATGTTTTATAAAATATTGTTATAAGTAGACTTTTTAAAGTTAAAGCTTCTTTTTGGTCTTGGTGCACCATCAACTGCTCTACTGTACCTTATGGAATACTGAGACTACTGCAAAGTGAGGTTCTTCAATCTGTCTATCTGTTACTCCCTCACCTCCACTGTGTCTCAGCTCCTCACCTCTGTCTAGATATGGTTCCACTTGTTGTGTTTTGTTAAAATATCCAAAATGCAATGGCACTACAGGAGTGGAAACGATATCCAAAAAAGATCTAAAAGCTCTTGGCTCTACATCTCGTTTATGATTGCTACCCAACTTATATATGGCCACTCGTCTAATATTCTCCGAATGTCCTTCACAATCGAGACTCTACCCAACAAATCAAACTTCTTCTGTAGAGTAAAGACACGCACTCTCACATATGTCTTTGTATAAATTCTCTCTCCAAAAATGTATTTAGGGTAAAATTATTTTGTATTAATTTATTCCCCACAGTATGTTCTCTTCATTTCATAGCATTTCTTTTTTTCTGCACTGCTTCCAGTACGTGTATGTAGATGTCCAATCAGATTTCAGCCTCTATGTGCTGCCATGTGAATCTAATCTGCCCAGGGCCTTCAGAATCAGTAGTGCTGGCCGATGGACCTTCAACGTAGTGTATATTAGCAACGGGTCTGTTTCTCCTCACAGGGCAGCTAGCTGGAGCAGAAAAGTGGATAAACATTTATTAAACACACTAAAACAATGTTTTTTACACATAAATATAAATAATAATAACAAAGGAATAAATCAAATTAAACTTAAAATATTTTGCTCTCCATAAAAATCTCTCCTGTCAAAATGATACAAGTTAGAAATATAAACATGCTGCGAAAAGAACCCCTGAACAAATCAATAAAAATGGTGCTTTTAAGTAAACGTTAAAATAACAACAAATCAAAACAATCAGATTTCTTTGCTCTTATGCCATTTTATAAAAAATAATCTTTAAACTTTAAATAAATTAAAATATTTTGCTCTCCATAAAAATATCTCCTGTTAAACACCAGACGTCTCACAGCTTCATCATGCAGCTCTTCAGAAACTCTCCCTCAGTAAATAACCTGCTGATGTGACTCTGATTTCTCCTCTGTTTTCACACCAGCTTCACTTTGTGATTTTGCTCTGGTGAAAAACGTCTGCTGAAATGTCAGATTCTTCTTTAACTCTTCTACTTTCTGTATCTTCTGCTCTGCATTCAGGTTTTAGCTTCTCCTGATGTTTTGACTCGTAGTTCCATCTTAGATTCAATTCCTTAATTACAGCCACATTCGCTCCACAGATAAGAAACACGTGTTTACCGGCAGTGTCAGTAAACATCTACTCAGAATCACATTGGTTTTGAAAGGCTCTGTTTTCAGAATCAACTTTTCTCTTCACCACTGTGAGGCGCTGTTTTCACAATAACTGTACAATAGAGTTAAATACATTAACGGAAGCTCGACTTGATTGACGCTGGAATGTTCCCAGGTAGTCTAGAGTTCAGTAAGACAGCTGAAGCGCTGCATTATGGGATCTGTCAGCGCTTCATATCGCTGGGAGATTAATAACAATAATAATAGATCTACAAAAATCATCTCGCGGGCCGGATATAATTGTTCGTCGGGCCGGATTTGACACTGAGTTTGACCCCTGATCTATGTGAAGACACTGATCATGTTAATGCTTTCTCACAATAATTATCAACAATAATTTAACAAGGTATGAAACAGCTATTTTTAGAAAAGGCTCACAAGTGACTCATGTGGCCCTTGAGGGCGACCTGGTGCCGTCGGGCACCACGTTGGTGACCCCTGCATTAATGCATCCGAGTCTGACTTTTTTATGCCTACGATGGCTGACGGAGGAAAAGAAATTGATTTGGTCACAGACATAATTAAAAAGTCCATTTTGAAGAAAAGCTAGACATGGTGAGGAGGTCCAACCCCGAAGCTAGCTAGCTTGTCTCAGTCTGGGAAAGGGTTTGTTCACCACTTCCAGAACAGTGAATACGAGCAGTACCACTGGATTACAGCCTCTGGGGGGCGCTGCACATTATGAGTCTGCATCTCTGGTGATTAGGTTTATTTTATTTATATTTTTATGTTTTTGTCATGTTATTAGACAAATATTGTTTCTAGATTATACTTGTCTACTGTAAAAGTACTACTTGTTATACTTATACATTTATCATCACCCCTACAACTTCCCGCTTCATGTTCATCACTCTATCAGAAACTCTCTTCACCTCCACTACACTTTTACTGTACTCTTCCTTCAGAATCCCCCTACACCATTTCTCTTTTCATCCACACCATGATAGAACAGTTTAAACACCTCCAATGTTCCTGCTCTTACTCCCTTTCCACTTGGTCTCCTGAACACACAACATATCTACCTTTCTCCTCTCCATCATATCAGCTCCCTCTCTCCCTTTACCCGTCATAGTGAGGTGAACTGTCGTCAATTTGCTGCACGAGCATCACAATATTCTCCCCAATTTCACCGACCACCTCCATTGTTCAAATCAATCTCCAAAATCGTCTATTACTGGCATTTCCCCTGTTGGCTGTCGACTGTGAGTGACGTCGATTTCAAATACAGACACGCCCAATAATATAGTCCCACCCCTGACAGTTGATTGATAGATTTCCGTGCAAGGCTTCAAAAATGCACCTGCAAATCGAATTGTGATTCCATGTGAGTTTTGGCAGCTACACACGATGCAGAAAACATGAAAAAGCAGACGTGGTAATTAATATTGATATTTAAATATTACATGGTCGTAACTCGTAAGACTCATGAACTTGTAAGCAGTCACTGTAATGCAAATGCAAACGGTAATGCAAGATTTGTAATTGTGTTTGTATTATAACACAATACATGCGTCCACACAGGAAAAAACACAATTACAAATCCAAATACAATTTACAGTTCCTTTTAAAAATGTCCTGAAATATCCTTCATAACTAGATGTGTTATAGTAGTTAATTCTTCTTTCTTTCTTTCTTTCTTTCTTTCTTTCTTTCTCTATCTCTTTCTGTTTCTTTCTTTCTATTTCTTTCTTTCTTTCTGTTTCTTTCTTTCTGTTTCTCTTTCTTTCTTTCTTTCTTTCTTTCTTTCTCTATCTCTTTCTGTTTCTTTCTTTCTATCTCTTTCTGTTTCTTTCTTTTTTTCTTTCTTTCTGTTTCTTTCTTTCTTTCTTTCTTTCTTTCTTTCTTTCTTTCTTTCTCTTCTAATTATCTTCTCTTTTCTCTTCCATTTTCTTTCTTGTTTTTTTTCTGTTCAAAGCTACTATCATGGATAATGAACTACCTGAAATCCAAGTGATGAACCTGGAACGACCTGAAACCTGAGAGACGCCACTGGTAGATATTACATTAATCTCTGTGTAACTGTTACGTCTCAGAATGTTTCCACTGGGAGTTTAAGTTAATAAAAAACTAAACAGCCACATTTTCCTGACTGCAACAAGTAAACGAGTGAATGTGTCACATCTCAGACTAATGAACTTGATGGTTATGTTTTCCCTGTTGAGTTGGGCATTGGGCTTGGTGTCAGTTTATGAAGGAAAAGCTTTACTTCATAACTCTTACTGCTGTCTGATATGAACTGTTGTATGAGACGTGTCCTCTTCTCTTACAGAAGAAGTGTGGAGTTTGGTTCATGATTTTCTGTCATTTCTTTGAGAGATTTGCATTCAATGGAATAAAAGGTAATGAAAGAGCTCAAATATCCAGTGGTTTATACGAAGCCATGTTATTTGTTGGACAGTAACAAGTAAGTTTAACTTAATGTATCTGTACTTTTTCCTTTTTCTCACGTCTATTCATTTGGTTCCCTGATAATGTCCACTGTTAAAAATCACTATACAAAAAATATAATAGAAAATGTAAAAGTAAAATGAAAGTAATTAATACTTTTCCCCTTTTTCCAGCAATAATATTTAGAGTAGCATTTATTTGTCACATTTACAGTACAGTGAAATTCTTTTCTTCACATACTGTATCCCAACTTGTTCAGAGCACAGAGTCAGCCATCATATTATCACCCCTGGAGCACAGAGGGTTAAGGGCCTTGCTCAAGGGCCCAAGAGTGGCTGTTTGGCAATACCAGGGCTTGGAGCCACAGCCTTCCCATGAGTAACTCAGAGCCTTCACCACTGAGCAACATCTTTCCAGTAATATCTAAGCAGTTTGTTTGAACATTTTTACTTAAATACAAGAATGTGACCACCACTTCAACCGCCACTTCATCCAGCGCAGTATTTCAAGTTCAAGTTTATTTTATAGTGCTTTTTACAATGGACATTCCCTCAAAGCAACTTTACAGAACTTAAGAATTAATGACAATGATGTGTGTTTCTTCCCTGATGAGCAGGAAAAACTCCCTTAGATGGTTTGAGGAAGAAACCTTGAGAGGAACCAGACTCAATAGAGGAACCAGACTCAATAGGGGAACCCACCCTCATCCTCGTTTCACATTTATGTTGTGCACATTCCATCAAATATTTTGGGCAAAGTTAACATTGTTGTTTTCTTTTTTATAAAGTGGTGCTCCTACTGTTCTTCTTAAATTACTTCCACTGGAACTCAAATATGTCCACAACAGTGTACCACACATTTTCTGCCTTCTTCTTCGTTACTCCCATAGTCGGAGAAAGTCCCATTTAACTTGATAAGTGTTAAACTCAGATGTTTATCTGCTCTATTCATAGCACCATCATTACTTTGATGACCTGCTTGTTCGTGGGTCATGTGCTACTGCTTCTGGGTGCATTTCCACATATAGGGGGCAGCAGTGTACACATGTGAGGATTTAGTTTGTGTGCATTCAGTAATAATTGAGTTCTCCGTTACCACGTGTGAGCGGTGCCTTTAGCATGTTTCCGTATTGTGTTTTATTGCAGTGGTCTGTCCATGCTTGGCCTCATCCTCATCACTTTTGGGACTGGAGGAATCAAGCCTTGTTTAACAGCGTTTGTTGGCGACCAATTTGAGGAAGAGCATGTGAGATACTCATGACATGTTTTCACTACGCTCACAACCCATTTGTTAGTTCGGTGGTCTGGTATCATTCTTCTTTCCCAAATCATACTGCTTTAGTTAATGTAGTGCTGCATCTTTGTGTTTCTCAGCAGAAGGAGAGAAAACGCTACTTGTTATTTATCTTTGTGTTTGGGAAACTTGCCAGTTTGTGTTCGACCTTCATCACACCATTTATCAGAGGTTAGTCCTATAATGCTGCAGATTTCTGTTGTGTAAAAGCCTTAAAAACCACACTATTGGTTTTCACTCATAATGTGCAGTTACATCCTGAACTACCTAAATGCAGGTTTTATCTTTACCACACAGAATACGTTCAGTGTTTTGGAGGTGACTGCTACGCACTGGCATTTGGAGTTGCTGCAGCATTGATGGTCGTAGCTTTGGGTACGTTTATTTCAGGTTCAGACAAAACTCAAAAGAGTTCATTACTTATGAAGGATTTGCTATTGCATGTAGTTTCTGACAGAGAGGCACTGAGGTGGATAAACAGGTCAACACAAGAATCACATTGTTAAAGCTTGTTTTAGCAGTCTGTTAAATGTAGTAAAGCATATACAGTATGTAGCTCTGATATAGGGGTTAATGACTGTCACTTTTCTAATGCTGAGTGTCTGCTGTGTGCCTAGGGCTTTTCATTGGTGGCACTAAATTATATATAAGGTTACCACAAGAAGAAAATGATTTAAAGAACATCTGCAAGTGTACTGGGGTAAGAAATATCTTTCACACAACAATGTAGCAGATTGATAGTGAAATTTTGAGACAGACAGACAGACAGACAGACAGACAGACAGAAGAATAAATCATCCCAATGGGGAATGTACAGAATGGCTATACAAGTCAAGTTAATGACTATTGTGTTAATCAGACTGCCATAATCAGATGTCTTAAAAGCAAAAGGACAAGCCCAGGACGGAATCACTGGCTAGATTGGGCTGAGGAAGAATATCCAGTATGGATATTTATAGATTCTACTGTTCACTCTAAATATACAGTGTTGTAACTATTTTGTGTGTCATGTGCCAACAGAGAGATTCCAATCAGAAGGTAAAACATCTGCGCTGGATACTTCTTCTTTTCTTCCCACTACCCATGTTCTGGGCCGTCTTTGAACAGAAGGTAGAAGATAATCATCTTACAAACAAACATCCTGCTTGTTTATTTACTTTATTTCCAAACTTTTCTTTCCAAACTGGTTTATAGTTTACTTATCTAATGCTTTTAAGTGATAATGAAAAAAGATGCACAGAATATGTCTTAATTTAAAACGAGGAATCACAGTGGAGCTGATCTGAAAAGGTCTTGTTTTGCATCAGGGATCATGGTGGACTCTGCAGGCCTCTCAGATGAACAGGCATTTTGTAAGTTGTCTTTCCTTTCATTAAATATGTTTTCCAAGAAAGTCAGTAGGAGTAAGACAGAGAAGATGTTGAGGTTTTCGTTGGGAGTGACGACGATGGACAGGATTAGAAATGAGTTTATTAGAGGGACAGCACATGTAGGACGTTTTAGAGACAAGGTGAGGGAGGTGAGATTGAGATGGTTTTGACAACCTATAGAGGTATTGATAGTGATCTAATTCATCTAGGCATAGTAGGAAAATACAAAAGTTACAGCTTCTCACTGTCGATCCAATTATCAGCTAATAAGCTCAATTTTAATATTTCCATAAACATTTGTGACATTTTGTTCATTATTTGGATTTTGACTTTGGGGAATGGACTTTCAGGCAACTACACCACGCACAAAGCTTTATTTAAAATTTTGCTTAAAATTGTTAGGTGAATTGTAGTTCTATCCATTATAATTTTTATTATTATTATTATTCTTTTTAATGTTTTTACAGGGTGAAGGCTTTGTATTAAATCCTGAATACATGCAGGTATCCATATGCACAAATCTTTCTTTGGTTTCGAGCACTTAAAGCATAGCGATATGATGATGTTATTAAGAAACATCAAAGTTTAATTAATTCTTGACGGTTTTATCTGCCATATTTTTTGTATGATTTTCTGATTATAATGGTAATTGAGATCCATTCATGTATTGTTTTTTCCTTCCCTGTTGTTAAGCTACTGAATGCTATATTGGTTCTGCTATTCATTTTTATTCTCAAGATGGGAAAAAAATGCTTCCCCCGGCGTTGTCAGATCAAGTAAGTAAAAACTATATAATCATGTGAAATTTTTAGTCCCAATACAATTTTAACAGCATTCAAAGGACACTTAATCACGTGTTTTGTTTTCTTTTATCATCTACTAAATTGAGAAACAGCATCAGTGTCAGTGATTAAGTGCAGCATCCATTCTATGGTTCTTGCACAGCAAAACGCACGTTCTTGATCTTCGCATGCATGAGATTATTTATTTATTGTAATCACTGTTATTTGTTTTAGTACTTTTTGGTAATTTCCCCCACACATTTCTTGTCATTTAACATGGTGGTATTATAAGTTTAAAATGCACTCTAGCAGGACACAAGGTCTAAATTCTTTCACATTTTATTTTAGTTGAACTCCAGTACATTTAAGTTTTGCAGTGCCTCAGTTTCAAAAACTGTAAAATTAATAATAAAACGTTATACTTGGTGCATCTCTCTCCTGTGCTCAGGCCTCTATGGAAGCTGTTTGTGGGATTAATATTCGCTGTTTTGGCTTCTATCGCTGTAGCTGTAGTGGAAATCCTTGTCATTGTACGTTGTCAGACATACTTTACTTATATCACTGTGTTACATATTTTTATGTGTGTCATACAACTTGTCAGTACTGAATGTGTTGTACTTTGAGTTGTATTTTCTGCCAAAGAAATCAGTTATGGAACCTGCACATGACAAGGAATGTCTGCTACAAGTCCTTAACCTTGTTAAAGTAGAGCCCGTGTCTGTAGAGTTGACAGGACACAATATTTTTCCTGACCGATTCCAGTCATTTAAGGTGAGTACAACAGGAACATTAATTTCATCACGCATGCATTCTCAAATCAAAACAAATCAATTTTTATTTGTCACATACACAAAAATACAGAGTACGACATGCAGTGAAGTGCTTTATACGGCATGAGGGAATAGAATGGGGGAAAAAAAATAAAACAAGAATAAAGAATTCAGATAAATATAGAGTATAAACTATGTAAGATATAAAATATATAGATATATATGAGGAAAAAGTGTATATACAAGGTATGTTTGATAGTAAACAGTAATTACATAAGGTGGTTTAAGTGATTGTACTTAAAGTGCACTGTGTGCGGTGTGGTGTGGTATAAAGTGCACTGTGTGCGGTGTGGTGTGGTATAAAGTGCACTGATGTGTGGTGTGTTATAAAGTGCACTGTGTGCGGTGTGGTGTGGTATAAAGTGACCGTGTGCGGTGTGGTGTGGTATAAAGTGCACTGTGCTGTTCGAATCCACAGTTAAAGTGACAGTCCAGAGATTAAAGTGTCGTAGTGCGAAAAGAAAAATATTTGCAGAAAAGTGTGATGATGGAGAGAGTGGGCCAGTTTTTAGATCCTGGGTGTTTCCTGGTTTAAACTCCGAATGGCCTGCGGGAAGAAGCTCCTCCTCATTCTCTCTGTGCTCGCTTTCAGGGAGCGGAAGCATTTCCCTGAACGCAACAGAGAAAAGAGTCCATTATTGGGATGGCTGAGGTCCTCCATAATCCTTCTGGCTCTGGTCTGGCACCGCATGTTGTAGATGTCCTGCAGGTTAGGGAGCTCTGTGTGGATGGTACGTTCAGCTGAACGCACCACCCTCTGGTGGGCTCGTCTGTCCTGCATGGTGCTGTTCCTGAACCAGGAAGTGATGCTACCTGTCAGACTGCTCTCAGTTGTGTGTAAAAAGTCTTTAGCACCTAAAAGGGAAGTTTAAAGTCCCTTATGCGTCTCAGATGGCACAGACGCTGCCAGGCTTCTTCACCAGGGTGTTGATGTGACAGTACCAAGACAGGTCCTGTGTGATGTGAATGCCTAGGTACCAGAAACTGTCCACTCTCTCCACTGGAGTCCCGTTGATGTTTAGCGGTTGGTATGACCGCTCCTGCTTCGTGCTGAAGTCCACTATCAACTCCTTAGTCTTGCTGACGTTCAGGAGAAGGTTGTTCTCCTGGCACCATTTCTCCAGGTTTTTAACCTCCTGTAGGTAGGCCGTCTCATCATTGTTGGAGATCAGGCCCACCACAACAGTGTCATCAGCAAACTTGATGATGGTGGTGGAGTTGGAAGTGGCCACACAGTCATAGGTGTACAGTGAGTACAGCAAGGGGGCTCATAACACAACCCTGGGGAGCTCCAGTGCTGAGGGTGAGGGTGGATGAAGTGTGTTTTCCCACCCGTAAGCCTTGTGCTCTGTCTGTCAGGAAGTTAGAGATCCATTGACACAGCAGCTGGCTGAGACCCAGGACCTCCAACTTAGAGGTGAGTGTGGAGGGAATTATGGTGTCAAATGCTGAAGTGTAGTCCACAAACAGCATCTTTGTATAATTCCTATTTCTGTAGTCCAGGTGGCTGATTGTAGTGTGGAGGAGATGTGCAATGGTGTCCTCAGTAGAACGGTTCTGACGGTACGATAACTGTAGAGGATCCAGTGTGTCTGGTAGTGATGCAGTGATAAAGTCTCTGACCAGTCTTTTGGAGTTCTTGATCACTACTGAGATCAGGTCTACAGGACGATAATCGTTAAAGCAGGCGGGCTGAGGTTTCTTCAGGACAGAAACAATGGTGGACTGTTTGAAGCATGAGGGGACAACAGACTGTTCCAGTGAGAGGTTAAATATCTCAGTGAACACCGGTGCTAGCTGGTCAGCGCAGGCTTTCAAAACCTGACCTGTGATGCCATCTGGTCCTGCTGCCTTCCTGTTATTCACTCTCTTGAATGCCCTCCTCACTTCATGCTCCGAGATGGTGAACGTGTTTACCTCTCCGGCTCTCTCGGCCTGCACACTGGTTGTGCCTCTAGCGCCACTAGCATGGTTAGCTGCAGCCTCGAAACGAGCGTAAAAGATGTTTAGCTCGTCTGCCAGAGGAGCGTCCACATTCCCCATTCTTGAAGATGGTATTCTGTAGTCCGTGATTGTTCTTAGTCCCTGCCATGTTGGAACTCTGACTCTAGTCTCTCCTGTAGCGCCGCTTTGCATCCTTCACCACTCTGCGAACACTGTAAGACGCAGCCTTGTATTCATCTATGTCCCCGGTGGCGAGCTCCGTGTTGTAGGCAGTGGAGTGGGATCTCAGAGCGTCACGGATGGTTTTCCATCCACGGTTTCTGAGGAAGATGGCGGCATGGTCTGATTTCCCAAATGGTGGACGTGATTGTGCTTTGTAGCTGTTCTTGAATGGTGTGTAACAGTGGTCCAGTGTCCTTTCGCCCCTGGTGTGGCAGGTGATGTGCTGATGAAAGTTCTGGAGTGCGCGCTTGAAGTTGGCACTGTTGAAATCTCCTACTACAATGAGCGCAGCCTCCCGATGCAGTGTTTGTTGAAGTGTTATTGTCTCGTGTAAGTCCCATACTGCAGTGTCTGTGTCCGCTTGAGGTGGAATATAAACGGCACTGACTATGACCGAGCTGAATTCCCGAGGTAGATAAAAGAGCCGATATTTGATTTTCAGTAGTTCCAGATTTAGTGTGCAGAAGCGTGAAAGAGGAACAATGCTCGCACTGTCGCACCAGTGGTTGTTTACCATCAGACACACTCCACCTCCTCTTGACTTTCCTGACTCCAGTGTTCTGTCTATGCGGTAAAGCGAGAAAAACTCGACCGGCTAGATGGCGTGGTCGGGTACCGCTGGGGTCAGCCATGTCTCGATGAAGCAGAGAAGGTTGCAGTCCTGAATGTCCCTCTGGAACTTGACCCTTGCCCTGAGGTCGTCAAGCTTGTTCTCCAGTGACTAGACAGTGGCTAACAGGATGCTAGGTAAGGTAGCGCGGTGTGCGCATGCCCTCAGCCTGTTCCTGATGCCGGCTC
Source organism: Silurus meridionalis (assembly GCF_014805685.1). Taxonomy (NCBI): domain Eukaryota; kingdom Metazoa; phylum Chordata; class Actinopteri; order Siluriformes; family Siluridae; genus Silurus; species Silurus meridionalis. The sequence continues at coordinate 3,171,967 of NC_060905.1, read as the reverse complement.
GTTTCCCTCGCGGACGCCGGTACGAGTCGTGTCCTTTGTTCTTCCTCAGGATCTCGCTCTGCCAGCATGGGTCCGGGTTTAAAAATGGTGAAGCGGTGAGTGGATTGTACACCAATAAATATGAGTGGCTCTGTCATATCTAATGATGTCCATCTTGTGTAGATGGAACTGTAACTACTTAAATAAAAGTATAAAATAAACAAAAAAAGAGAAAACGTAGCCGGAGAAGTCGTGACGGCAGCTGACCTCACCGGCGCCATCTTGGAGCTAGTACTATCTGTCTGTCTATCTGACTGTCAATAAAATGTTTTAGATTAATTGTAAAATGCATTTTAGTAAACACTAAAGCAAATAATGACATTTTTGTTGTCAGGATCCGGTGGAATACACTCGACTTCCACTCGGCGATGCCCATCGAGTCTTGCCAGTCAGTGTCTCTCAATCTGGAGTGACTCACCAGTGCAAACTTAATGCCAGTGAGAGCACTGCCTATAGCCTGATCTTGTTCGGAAAGGACAGTGTTATCAAATGTAAACTGGTGAGTTTAAAAGTTTTCTCAAATTCTTTGACAAATAAGAACACATTTAACCTTCCTCTTGTCTTAGGGTCAGCACCGACCCGTTTTTAGGTTTAAGTGCACAGAAGTACCACGTAGATTTTTTTATTGCATCCATTTTTTATTTAAACAGTTTTTATTTTAACAAACAAACAAAAAATCTCTCTAACTAAATTATAAAATTCTCTGATTAAAATGATGACCTTTGTGTTGTTAGGGTCGGTTTCGACCCAGTTATAATATAACATTTTAAAACAATAATTAGTACCAAAACTGAAATCATAGACACACTGTCAGCTCACTGACACAGTCAGCCAACAGCTCACTGACAGCCAGCTCCTCTCCTATCACTGTAAGCTTTACTTAGGGGCTTCTCTCTTTGCCTGGTTCTCACCTTCCCAGAACAAACAAAACAAACAAACAAAAATGGACATGTCCAGACATGTAAAACAACAATTCAGTTTAGAGTTGGTGACTTGCAGAGTGCATATCTCCAGTTTGCAGCATGCAAAAAATGAGAAGATTTACAACAAGCCAAGCTCTCGAAAATGAGGCAGAGGACACAGAGCAGCATCGCGATACAGATGAGCAGGTTTCTGAACAGGAAAAAAAGGGAGATTATCAACCAGAAGACACAGACACATCTGATGAGTCTGATGAGGTCACCGTGCTAAAGCTGCTTCCACTCATTCTGAAACAATAAAATCCAAAAGTGGTAACATCTGATGGAGCTCAGTACCTCCTGAATTACATGGCAGGGTAACTGCTGCAAATGTCCTCAAAATGACCCCTGGGATCACTAGGTTTGCGGTGATGAGAGTAAGTGACATCAAGACATGTTTTGATCTAAAAAAAAAAAAAAAACAGCTATGCATGGAATCTACAGATTTACACAGGTAAACCTGTGAGTGGCATTCCTGAGAAAAAAACAAGGAAAATGTGTAGTCCTCAATATGACTACTGGACTAAGGGGTCACAATATCATGTGGGGCAATTTTTTTTTTTTACCAGCTATGACCTTGGACAAGAACTTCTCAGGAGGAAACTTACCATGGTGGGCACAATAAAAAACAATAAACCTGAGCTGCCCACTGAAACTTAGCAGGTAAAGGACAGGGCTCCACTTTCTTCAAAATTTGCTTTTACAGACAACACCACCGTTGTTTTATATTGTCCCAAAAAAAAAAAATTAAATTGGGTACTTATGTCCACTTTTCACAAAGATACAGCTGTGTCATCAGGAAGTGAGAAAAAGCCCATACTTATCCTGGACTATAATAAAAACAAAGGAGGAGTGGACAACCTGGGTAAGTTGACTGCCACCTACACATGCCAGCGAATGACCAGGAGATGGCCAATGGTTGTGTTTTATAACATCCTAGATGTGTCTGCATGCAATGCATTTGTGTTGTGGACCCACATCCACCTAGGGTGGAACTCGACCAAAAAAAACAACCGAAGAATGTTTCTCGATGAGCTAGGAAGTTCCCTAGTCAAGACACACATTGAGAGAAGCTGAGACCCAGCCTTGGTCAGACAGCTGCAGAGTTCACCTAGCACTCTATCCATACCATCAGCAACTCAAAGAGCATCAGCACCAGCATCCTCCTCAGCCAGCCCTGCCTCAACATCAACCAGCACAGCAACAGCCACAACCCCACTGAGGCCACCTGATTCTAAAAGAAAGAGGTGTCAGGTCTGCCCTAGCAATAAGGACAGAAAGACAAACATATTGTGCTTCTACTGGAAAAAATATCTCTGCAAATTTTTGCCACACATGCATCTAAACACACACATGTACATGTATGTTTTTGCAAACAAAGACATTTTTTGGAACTGGTACTTGATTTCCATTGGTTTGATTTGCTTGATTGGTTGTTGTTTGTTTGACTGCAAATCTATATAATGTTATTATTACTAGTTCTTTTTCAAAGGCTCTATTTAAAAACAAAACCAAAAAAACTTTTTTGCTTTTTTTTGGAGTAAAAATATATGGGTCAAAATTGACCCGAACACCATAGATGTTACTATAGTTAATAATTTTTTATTTTTACTTTGGAGATGTGTTCTAATACCGCTCAGTAATGGTCAGGCAACATAACAATCTTTTATTTATTTATATAATTCTCTTGAGGTTCATTTTACCCTTTTTTTATTAAAACGAGAGGAAGGAAGGTTAAACTAAAGAAAATATTTTAAGGTTATAGGAATATATTAGGTTCTGATAGTAGTGATACAGTGTAGTGATCTTACATTGTCACTTGTTTGTGTCACTGAAATGAAGGAGGAGGACCATATCATCAAATTGGAGAATGGAGAAGCCTTCATCAGGTACAGTAAAAGTTTGGTAAATCACAATGCAATGTTTGTTCCCATTAAGGAATTCGAGCTGTGTCGCAATGGCATTGGAAATGCTTCTGCGTTGTCCACGCTCTGAATTATGTGTGTAATCTGTCCACTGGAAAGCGTGGCATCACCTGCCGGATCATGAGACTGGATCCTTGGAGCTGTGCCCCCTCAGGGGCTATAGCCACAGCCTCCTCAACTCTGGGCAGGGGTATATTATTGCACCCCCTGCTTGAGAGAGTAGATCCGTCGTCAGAGGAATCTCCCAGGGAGGGTGCTCGAGGAGGGCTACCACTAGGAGGAGACGGACTCCATCCCAGCAAACTCTCTCCAGAACTCCCGGAAGCATCATGACGGGGGAAAGGCGTACAGGCTTATCCTAGGCCACGCCTGAGCCATTAAGCAGAAGCCCTTGTCCAGAGCAACGTACAAAAGTGCTTTAAATAAACACAGAGCGCTTTCTAAACAAACAGAAGCTGGCTTCACTCCATGTGCTTTTTATATCTTCCTGGTCGTGACATCATTCCGCCGGTGATGCCGCGCTTTCCATTAGACAGATCACACACATGATTCAGAGCGTGGACAACGCGGAAGCATTCCCAAAGCGTTGCGACGCAGCGTCTGGTTCCCTTAGGGAACTAGGGTTACGTACGTAACCTAGAGATGTTTCTGGTTAATCTTCATGAGAATGATCAAAGATTGCATTATGTAACTTACATTGTTGTTTGCAATTAACTATGACTGTGTTGGGTTTTTTCAGATTCATTAATTCCCATGCAAAGAATATCACCATTACTTTAGAAAGTACAAATCTCTTTGCAGCGGGCAATTATGGAATTTCTGAAACTGTAAAAGTTAAAGGAGGAAAGTAAGTAGTTTATCCTACCAGTCATTTTACTTAGTTACAATCATGCAGTATCTAGTAATCCATTATTTCTCCTTGTGTTCAACACCTTCTTTTTATGGACTTTTTATAGAGTATCATATGATCAAGGTTTTGACTGATGATGCCTGACACATCTCTGACACGTTTTCTTAAATCCCTGCAGATATGTGGAAGTGACCATCAGCCTAGAAACGACAACAGATTATGTTGGACTGGGGCTTCTCGACTTTGGTGCCACATATACATTTATTATTGACGGGGTAAAAATATGGTACTCTTAATGTGGTTAATGTTTAGTGTAGAGTTTTTACGAGATATAAAAAAAACAGTATTCAGTTTAAAATTGAAATGATGGCTCATGTTTCTTAAACATGATTGTATGTATTGTATTTTGTATGTGATGATAAGGGAAGAGGTCACCAGGCTAAAGCTTCAGCAGTTGCTTTTTCTTTGTACAGGATGCAGAAAAAGTAGTACTGCATAAGATGGAGGAGGTTCATGCCAGCAGAATACACGTTGCCTGGCAGGTCCGCAGTACATTTTCATCTCTGCAGGGGAGGTCCTGTTCTCCATCGCTGGAACAGAATTCTCTTATTCACATGTAAGTCAGTGAACGAGGTTTTCTTTTATATTCTATCAGTTTCAGGTTCTCATGCCAAAGCTTGTGCCTTCAGGCCCCAGATGGTATGAAGTCACTGGTGCAAGCACTTTGGCTCCTAAATACAGCTGTTGGAAATTTCATTGTGCTGGGCACAGAAAATATCAATTGGACCTGGAAGGTGAGCTCTGGATCTGTTGGTTTGTTTTAATGATACTTCATCTTAATAATTCTTCTTTAGTGCACTTGTGTGGTGGTCCAGGAAATAAAACTAAATGGACTGCATGGCAAGTGAAGCAGAATCATTTTTCAATCATATAAAATAATAATGATCATTATAATTATATTTTTTCTGCTTACAATATACTTTAATAAGTCACATTAGAGGAAAAATTGATCTATTTAACAAAAACAACATACAAATTATATTATTTCTTGAACTTTTTTAAGTCTCTGTTCACTTTTGGTGATAGACTTGTGGTTGAGATGCAAAAGTTGAGATGTTTTCACAACTGGATTTCACCACACTAAGTGTTTTCCTAGACCACCACACATTTATGTATGAGACTTTGCAGTGTTGATTTAATCACTGGTGTCATCTGCAGATGGGAAAGTTTGTGTTCATTGCTGCAGTGACGTCTGTAGCCTGCCTCGTCTTCTTTTTCATCGCCAAATATTGTCCCAATCCGAATGAGGTTTCTTCAAAATGCTGCTCTTCGATGCTTGAAGTAGGTTTTTGCTGCAGCTCAGATACCTTTAAGTGGAAGGGACTTCACAAAGGGGCGGTGTTTATGTGGTGAATAAAGATTGCAGGAAGTAGTGACAAATGCAGATTAACCTCTTAGCCTTCAGTGCCGCGCCGCGCCTGTGCAACCGATATCCCATTGTTCTCAGGAGTTTATGTTTAACAATAGATTAAATGAAAAGGGACAAGAGTAAAAATGACAAACTGTAAATCATTCTAAAGCTCTAAGCCTCAAGCTTCGATTTCAGATCACTGATTTTCAATGGAAAACGTATAACGAATGTATTTGCTGAATTTGTGTAAGCAGTACACACAAACAACATGCATAAAAAATGCAGCACTTAAACAATTATTGCAAAAACGCCATAAAAGCATCCACTGCTGCAAATCCCGGTTTATTAGGAAAGATAAGGATCCACTGAACATCATGACGTAAAGCATTTTGGCTCCAACCAAACAATAATGTTGTAATTTAGATGGTTATTCTTTCGTTTATGTCATAGAACTTCTATTGCTGTATTGTTTGTGTATCTTTCAGAATAACTTTCGCATAAAAAACGCCATTTTGATGGTAAAAAAAAAAATATGGCTGGTAGAATATAGTGTTAATTCACACAAAAAAAAAAACGGCAAAGAAAGGCGGAATCTCTGGCGTGAGCATCCACTATAGGCAGGTGCCATGACGTTTTGGTTTGCACCACCTATCATTTCAAACCTTTTATTTTCAGCCAGTAGCATTATGGAAACAAAATGATTGATCCAAAATGTAGCCAATGAGTGCAGGATTCTAACGATATATGGGAGGATTTTATTCCCCACGTGGGTGAAAAAGAAAAAAATGGACAGTCAAATAAGTACAGTGGAACCCGGTTATGTCGATGTCCTAGGGGGTCGCCAAAAAGCATCGAGGTAACCGATGATCGAGATAAACGAAAATCAAAATGGCGGCAATATATTAACGTGCTTGAAATTTCTTTATGTACATGATGTGCGTTAATAAATGAGAATATGCATGCACGTGTTTTTGGAGGGTTTTTTACACAACAGCGTTGCCGCGATTTGTTTGATGAAGGCATGCTATAAAATTTACATACGTTTGTTAACAACAAAAGGCATAAGTGCACCTACTAACAGCAGAGATTTACCAGTATACAATACAAACCACCGTCCATTCTCCATACAAACCTTTATTATATTCTCCAACATTATAAACACACAGATCGCTCAAAAAAAAAAAAAAAAACAGCATGTGGAAAAAAAGAAAAATAAACAGTAAGTTTCTGAAAACTTTTCTTATTACCATCAGGCTGAAGTAATCCGCACAAACACACAAAGCAAAGTGTCCGAAAAAACTTACGTCCGCGATGCGCCCGGCGGCACGGCGCGAAGCCGGAAAAAAACTCGGAAGATCCAAACCGAACCCGAAACCAAAAACGAGGGACAGAAAAGTCTCAAACGTGAGCGGCAAGGTGGCGTGGCAGGTGCTTTCGGCCGCTTTCTCTGAAGCTCGGCTCAACTCCTTACCGAGAGCCGTGCTCCTTACCCTGCTGGCCGGTAAGGAGCACGGCTCTCGGTAAGGAGCGACGCGCCGGTAAGGAGCACGGCTCTCGGTAAGGAGCACGGCTCTCGGTAAGGAGCGACGCGCCGGTAAGGAGCACGGCTCTCGGTAAGGAGCACGGCTCTCGGTAAGGAGCACGGCTCTCGGTAAGGAGCACGGCTCTCGGTAAGGAGCACGGCTCTCGGTAAGGAGCACGGCTCTCGGTAAGGAGCGACGCGCCGGTAAGGAGCACGGCTCTCGGTAAGGAGCACGGCTCTCGGTAAGGAGCACGGCTCTCGGTAAGGAGCACGGCTCTCGGTAAGGAGCACGGCTCTCGGTAAGGAGCGACGCCGCCGGTAAGGAGCACGGCTCTCGGTAAGGAGCACGGCTCTCGGTAAGGAGCACGGCTCTCGGTAAGGAGCACGGCTCTCGGTAAGGAGCACGGCTCTCGGTAAGGAGCACGGCTCTCGGTAAGGAGCACGGCTCTCGGTAAGGAGCACGGCTCTCGGTAAGGAGCGACGCGCCGGTAAGGAGCACGGCTCTCGGTAAGGAGCACGGCTCTCGGTAAGGAGCACGGCTCTCGGTAAGGAGCACGGCTCTCGGTAAGGAGCACGGCTCTCGGTAAGGAGCGACGCGCCGGTAAGGAGCACGGCTCTCGGTAAGGAGCACGGCTCTCGGTAAGGAGCGACGCCGCCGGTAAGGAGCACGGCTCTCGGTAAGGAGCACGGCTCTCGGTAAGGAGCACGGCTCTCGGTAAGGAGCACGGCTCTCGGTAAGGAGCACGGCTCTCGGTAAGGAGCACGGCTCTCGGTAAGGAGCACGGCTCTCGGTAAGGAGCACGGCTCTCGGTAAGGAGCACGGCTCTCGGTAAGGAGCACGGCTCTCGGTAAGGAGCACGGCTCTCGGTAAGGAGCACGGCTCTCGGTAAGGAGCACGGCTCTCGGTAAGGAGCACGGCTCTCGGTAAGGAGCGACGCGCCGGTAAGGAGCACGGCTCTCGGTAAGGAGCACGGCTCTCGGTAAGGAGCACGGCTCTCGGTAAGGAGCACGGCTCTCGGTAAGGAGCACGGCTCTCGGTAAGGAGCACGGCTCTCGGTAAGGAGCACGGCTCTCGGTAAGGAGCGACGCGCCGGTAAGGAGCACGGCTCTCGGTAAGGAGCACGGCTCTCGGTAAGGAGCACGGCTCTCGGTAAGGAGCACGGCTCTCGGTAAGGAGCACGGCTCTCGGTAAGGAGCGACGCCGCCGGTAAGGAGCACGGCTCTCGGTAAGGAGCACGGCTCTCGGTAAGGAGCACGGCTCTCGGTAAGGAGCACGGCTCTCGGTAAGGAGCACGGCTCTCGGTAAGGAGCACGGCTCTCGGTAAGGAGCACGGCTCTCGGTAAGGAGCGACGCGCCGGTAAGGAGCACGGCTCTCGGTAAGGAGCACGGCTCTCGGTAAGGAGCACGGCTCTCGGTAAGGAGCACGGCTCTCGGTAAGGAGCGACGCGCCGGTAAGGAGCACGGCTCTCGGTAAGGAGCACGGCTCTCGGTAAGGAGCACGGCTCTCGGTAAGGAGCGACGCGCCGGTAAGGAGCACGGCTCTCGGTAAGGAGCACGGCTCTCGGTAAGGAGCACGGCTCTCGGTAAGGAGCACGGCTCTCGGTAAGGAGCACGGCTCTCGGTAAGGAGCACGGCTCTCGGTAAGGAGCACGGCTCTCGGTAAGGAGCACGGCTCTCGGTAAGGAGCACGGCTCTCGGTAAGGAGCACGGCTCTCGGTAAGGAGCACGGCTCTCGGTAAGGAGCACGGCTCTCGGTAAGGAGCACGGCTCTCGGTAAGGAGCACGGCTCTCGGTAAGGAGCACGGCTCTCGGTAAGGAGCACGGCTCTCGGTAAGGAGCACGGCTCTCGGTAAGGAGCACGGCTCTCGGTAAGGAGCACGGCTCTCGGTAAGGAGCGACGCGCCGGTAAGGAGCACGGCTCTCGGTAAGGAGCACGGCTCTCGGTAAGGAGCACGGCTCTCGGTAAGGAGCACGGCTCTCGGTAAGGAGCACGGCTCTCGGTAAGGAGCACGGCTCTCGGTAAGGAGCACGGCTCTCGGTAAGGAGCACGGCTCTCGGTAAGGAGCACGGCTCTCGGTAAGGAGCGACGCTGCCGCCGGTAAGGAGTTGAAGCCGGAGCGCGCCCCGCTCATCGCATAACATTTAACAAAAAAATGCATATGTGCACTTACTAACAGCAGAGATTCACCAGTATACAACACAAACACCTGTAGTATCTGTAAGGTTTGATTTTTCCGCCACTTTCGCGAGTTCTTCTGCGGCTGCACAGCGCCGATCGACATTTTCTAATTAATTAATCATTTTAAAATTTCTAATTTTTCCCCCCTTGTGCTCGAGATATTAGGGTTCCGCGACATAAAAAAGGTCGACATAACCGATAGAAAATGCTTAGAAAAAGCGAGAATTTGGCGGTTCCACTTCAAAAACGTCGACTTAATAGGGTTGTCGAGATAACCGGGGGCGAGATAACCGGGTTCCACTGTAGTTTTATCTAAGATTTGCACAAAGCAGCGATGTGGAAAATATTTTTGGGGGCGGAGTAACAACAGAGACTTGGTGATCTGCATGGAGATGAACAATCTGAGCCTGAGTACATCTGTAAGTTACAATAAATCTTCCTTTACAGTTTTATACGTTTTATCTTTAGTTTGTTTTCTAAGAGAAGTGTGTGTGTGTGTGTGTGTGTGTGTGTGTGTGTGTGTGTGTGTGTATTGTTGAGATTGGACTTCCGGTCATCAATATGAATGCCAACTCAATATCAATATCCAAACATGTAGAACAAAAGTCTTTAATGGTCTTAGTTTAGCAGGTGGCTCTCAAACAGGAGGAGGAGAAAAGGATCAGACACAGTCTCTGATAAATGTTTGTAGGAAAATCTTCATTACATTTGAAATATAAACTCATGAGACATGTGACTTTTAACCCAGTACTTTTCCAGATTGCTCCGGAACTGATTTCATGTATTTATATATAAAATAAAAATAATGTTCAATAGAGAAAATGTATATCCAGGGCACTTCATCATCTATAACTTATAATCTTTTTGAGCAATATCAACTTTGAATAATGTACAGTAAAGCTCAAATTGTCTTTATTGTAAATATATTTAAATTGTTTATGAAGCCCACTTTTTTTCAGGAACTGTTAACATTTAATTAGAGGTCAGGCATTTTCACTGTGAGTCCCAAAAGCTGTGGTAAAGGCTAACAGGTTAAATGTTATTTTGTAATGAAAGTGAATAGTAACAGAAAAAGATTCTTCCTAATATGTTTAACAATTTAATCTTCTTCTTTCGGCTTCTACCATTAGGGGTCACCACAGCGGTTCATCTGTTTCCATACTACTCTGTCCTCTACATCTGTCTCTTTCACACCAACTACCTGCATGTCTTCCCTCACCACATCCATAAACCTCATCCTTGGTCTTCCTCTTTTCCTCCTTCCTGGTGGCTCCATCCTCAGCATTCTCCTACTGATATACCCCATGTCCCTCCACTGCACATGTCCAAACCATCTCAATCTCACCTCCCTCACCTTGTCTCTGAAACGTCCTACATGTGCTGTCCCTCTAATAAACTAATTTCTAATCCTGTCCATCGTCGTCACTCCCAACGAAAACCTCAACATCTTCAGCTCTGCTACCTCCAGCTCCACCTCCTGTCTTTTACTCAATGCCACTGTCTCTAAACCATACATCATCGCAGGTCTCACCACAGTCCTATAAACTTTCCCTTTCACTCTCACAGATACTCTTCTATCACAAATCACTCCTGCTATCACTTTTCTCCACCCACTCCACCCTGCCTGCACTCTTTTCTTCACTTCTCTAACACACTCTCCATTACTTTGCACTGTTGATCCCAGGTATCCCACCTGCTCCCTACTCTCACCACAAATCACAATATCATCCGCAAACATCATAGTCCACGGAGACCTCATCCGTTAACCTGTCCATCACCACTGCAAACAGTAAAGGGCCCAGAGACGATCCTTGATGCAATCAAGTCTCCACCTTAACCCATTCGTTCGTTCCTACTGCACACTTCACTGCTGTCACACTGTCCTCATACATGTCCTGCACCACCCTCACATACTTCTTTAACACTGTTAATTGGGCGTGTCCTTATATTCTAATAAGTACAGACACATTGGGTCAAAGTGGTAATTTTGTTGAAATTTTGCAAAAGGAAATGAGATGACTGCATGCTTTAAAAAATAGAAGGAGACAGGTTAACAGAGCAGGACGTCTTGGTGATCTTTTGCCATTTATAGTTGCAGCTGGCAGATTTTACCCCGGCATCTACTATATTAAATACAAATATCTCCCTGGAAGTTTAGCTGTTGCTAACACTAGCTATGACTGTATTTTTTACACAGACACTAAGTGACAATCACATCGTGAACACTTAAGTTGTGGATGCAGCATCATAGCGACAGTTTGTGGATATAAAAAAAAGCCTTGTGTTTATGGAGGCAGGGGCTTGTGTGTATTTTCCAGGATAAGCCCCAACATCTTTAAATTAATAGATTTTTTTTTAATTGGTAGATTAACTAGCTGCTCACTTTGTGTGTGTGTTTAACAGACTTGCCGCAGATGTCCTTCGACGTGCTGTACGATGAGGACAACTCGAAGTAGGACGGCTTCCACAAGTGGGAGTCGAAACCAGATCCAGCTAGACAGCATGGAAATTGCGCCGCCCTCAAATTAGTCACCGCCTTTTGATCGGGCAGCCAAGGCGGGATCAGATAATAGCTGAAAATAGACTTTCACAATTTGAGTTTCTTTTTTTAAACCATGATTCGAAACAAGATGCGTTTTGGGAATTGAGAACTTTTTGGATGTTTTTTTATTATGTTATCTTTTTTTTATGGTGTTATGCTGACAAATGTTCATTTTTGATGGAAAAAACAAGTTGATTTATAAAAAATGTAAAAATAAAGGCAATGATGTTCTGTTAGGGTTTCAGTAGTTCCTGACATCAGCTTGGTGTCGCTGGAACTCTCACACTTTTCTGTGAACTTTGACCTTTTTTCTGCTGCTGCTGAGGGGGTGACGTTACACTAAATCACCTTGAAGTTGTCTATTTTAACTTTTGTCCACTTGTTAAAATATGTTAATTGTTGTTATAGAAATGTTCAACAAAAACAATTAAAAAAACTCACACTGTTGAGGACTGTGGACGGTGTGAGGTTTTTTTATTGTTTGTGTTTAAATATGTAAATAATAAAATTTTGCTTACTTTAATAGTGACGGTTGTTTTTTTCTGGGGGGGTTTTTTCCACCTCTTTCAGACACTTTCTGTATTCCAAATTGTTTATTTTTAAGCATTTTGAAAACCTTTTACTTCGCATTATATTTATTTCAATCCATAATGTGGCGTTTTCACGTTGGAAACGTCAATTTATTTTTCCCTCTGATATGTTTGTGTGTTTAAAATTGTTCTGACCTAAATATCCAGGTTATGAAGCAAACACCTCCTGGAAACAGGTCTGAATCGGAGAAGAAAAGGACAGGACATGAGTGTTCAGGTGAGTGTTTATTTTTATTTTTGGATTGTCATTTTACAAAAATGTGAAGTTAGTTTTATTTAGAGCATCAAAAAGTCTGGATAGATTGGAAGTCACCGGTACAGTAAATGGTGTGTTTTTGATTAGACCAAATTGATTGACCGTCATTATTTTCTTCATAATCACTGGATGCATCAAGATGAAGTTCTACTTCTACTTTTAAAGCGACGTGTTTTCACTGACAGACCAAAGACTGACATTCATTAAAGGGTGTAAAGGTGTTAGAAAGGATTCCCATTCAGTTGTATTTCCACGCGTCACCACTAGAGGCAGACTTACAGTTTACCAATCATGACAAGTTACCTATGACATCACAGTCCACCATTTCCATCAGGAGTATAAAGCAGAGGTGGCAAAAGTACTCACATCCTTTACTTAAATAGAAGTACAGATACTCATGTTTTAAAATACTTGGGTAAAAGTTGAAGTACTGATAAAACTTTTTTGCTTAAGTGAAAGTAAAGAAGTCTTGGCTCTGACATGTACTTAAGTAAAAAGTAGTTATTACTTCTACCTGTTTTAGCTGTTAACTGGACCTCACATCATATTAAATTACATGGGTGAACTTTATGCACCCTATTATGCAAGATTAGTAAAGATGTCATGCGGTCTTTGTGTTTTCTCCGCATAGCCAAGGCGTTTAACCAAATAGGCAGCTCCATACATGACTTCTGACTGAATTTTGCACAGTGCATGATGCACCTGCACTCACCAACCAATTAAACCATATCTTTTCTACTATTTTTGCTGTTATTATTAATTTATATTATAGATTATTATATTTATATTTATCATTATATTATAAACCGAACTAGCTAAATTTCTCAACACTGGTGCTCCCACCCAGTCCACCATAATCCGCCCTGCTGAGCCCTCCCTTCTAGACTAGACCTCCACTAAATTTACACGTATATACACACACACACATCTGTAAATATGGGCCAACAAAGAGAAATCGAGTGAACTGGAGAGTGGGGGTAGGAGGCTGCCGGGTTAGAACACTGTGGATTCGTATCTGTAGCTCCACTCTGACCAATAAACCATTCAGCTGTTTAGTTGATTCAGACTGTTCTCTGATACTCGGATAGAAAACATAGCAAATAGCAAATTTTCTCCTGTTTGTTTGTCCAGAGCATGGAGGCGCTACCAGGAGACAGGCCAGTACATCAGGAGACGTGGAGGAGGCCGTAGGAGCAGCAGGACCACTACCTCCACCTTTGTGCAAGGAGGAACAGGAGGAGCACTGCCAGAGCCCTGCAAAATTACCTCCAGCAGGCCACAAATGTGCATGCGTCTGCTAAAACGGTCAGAAACAGACTCCATAAGGGTGGTATGAGGGCCCGACTTCCACAGGTGGGGGTTGTGACAGGAAAAAAGAGAAGAAAAACATGCTCCCTCTGGCCAACCTGAAGATCTGAGACGTGGAAAAAGGCTTCATGCCCAACAAACACTCATTCGCTATCTTCAACACGGAGCAAAGGTCTGAGTTAGTCCTTCATGCCTGTGTTTGACCCTGAGAAGTTTTGACAATGTTTCTTTTTAATGTTCCATTAGATTTCACTATATTTAGTGGGGGTGTGACATTTAGCTACAATAGTGTTAAAAGTCAGGTACTGGTGAGGAGGCCTGGGGTGCAGTCAGCATCAAAGGTTCATCTCAGAGGTGTTGTGGTTGGAGATCTACACTAGGAGATCTTCCACTCCAACCACAAAGTTGTTTAGTATGATGTTGTAGGTTGAATGTTTTTAAAAGGGGTTTATCGGGTCTTTTTTTTTTTTTACATACGAATACAATCCAAAAATATTTACAGATAAAATGCAAATTGGCGATATGACCAAATTGGAAAAAAATGGAAAAATTTCGCTTTTCCAAATGTAGCAGCGTTCATCCCTCCGCTCGCCTGCACCGGCTAATTCCATATAAACTCTATAGTTTATACATTACTGAAAATAGCTAAATTCTTTTCTGTAACGTGTTAAATTATCACTAAATGACAGTAAACTACTGAGCTCCATTCTTAAAGACCTCCTGGCTAGGCTTGGTCTTGTCTCCACTTACCATATTTTCAAGTTACGATGGGCTCATCAGAAAGCATCTCCATCGTAGTGATTTATTTGGCCGTTTGCATGATAAAACGTCCAAGAACACAGCTCAGCCACTGCAGCTCATCAGCTAGTTTAAATAGTATAGGGTGCCATTACTTTTGTGCTCAATGAATGGCAATTCTCAGTAATGCATTTCCTTATAAGCGCGTGTGTGTGTGTGTGTGTGTAGGCCAAGGGAGATGACTGAGCTCCAGTAGACACCTTCTCCATGGACCCTCAGCTGGAGAGGCAGGTGACAACGATCCGTAACCTGGTGGACTCCTACATCAGCATCATCAAGAAGACCATCAGAGACCTGATACCCAAGACTATCATGCACATGATCAACAGTGTCTGTAACCTGGTGGATTTCTACATCAGCATCGTCAAGAAGACCATCAGAGACCTGATACCAAAGACCATCATGCATATGATCAACAGTGTCCATAACCTGGTTGACTCCTACATTAGCATAGTCAAGAAGACCATCAGAGACCTGATACCCAAGACCATCATGCACATGATCAACAGTATAAGTGTGTGCGCATGCGTGTGCGGTGAAAAGACGGATTGTGCCACGACTAAACAAGCTTGCGGTCTAATTTTTATTCCATTCTTCATTATTATTATGACAATAAAAATATTTATTATTTCCCCTTCTAGACTAGACCTCCACTACATTAGTGGAACAGCCCAACACCGTGCAGGACGTTTGGCATTTGCCAGAGAACACCAAGATTGTCAAATTCGCCAATGGCGTGCTCTTGACAGATAAAAGCAGGTTCACACTGAGCACATGTGACAGGTATGCAGGTGTGATTGGCCCTGGGTTTCTCCTAATGCAAGACAATGCTAGTGTGTCAGCAGTTCCTGCAAGACGAAGGCATTGATGCTATAGACTGGTCCGCCCGTTCCCTAGACCTGAATCCAATTGAGCACATCTGGGACAATATGTTTCGCTTCATCCACCAACGAAAATTTGCAACACAGACTGTCCAGGAGATGGCGGATGCTTTAGTCCAGGTCTGGGAGGAGATCCCTCAGGAGACCATCCGCCACCTCATCAGGAGCAGGCCCAGGCGTTGTAGGGAGGTCATACAGGCACGTGGAAGCCACACACACTACTGAGCCTCATTTTGACTTGCATCAAAGTTGGATCAGCCTGTACTGTGTTTTTCCAGTTTAATTTTGAATGTGACTCCAAATCCAGACCTCCCTGGGATAATAAAATTAATTTTCATTGATAATTTTTGTGATTTTTGTGTTAGCACATTCAACTATGTAAAGAAAAAAGAATTTAATAGGAATATTTAATTCATTTAGATCTAGGATGTGATGTTTAAGTGTTCCCTTTATTTTTTGAGCAGTGTATATATACATATGCAATTTGATGTATTATCCTTTTTTAATTGGTTTATTTATTTATTTTGAGTATTATTTATAAACTGGGCATTTGTCGTTGATTTCTTTTTGTTTTCCAGATTGTCAGATTGCGCAGGGAGGTGATGCGTAATAGATGTAAATAAATAAAAATTATATGAAATAAATGAGCTACAGGAAATGAAACGCCCATGCGGGTTTTCCTCCTGTTTTCGGTGTTTTATTTAACGGGGCCGTGCGGTGTAAGTGCAAAAAATGTATGTCTTATTTTTTTTTTTGTTTGTTTTTTTATATGCATTTCCGGATGAGTTGGTCGCACAGGTGTAGGTTGGTATTTAGGTAACTGGTGCTTCTGTTTGAAGTGAGTGCATAGAGAAGAGGGGTGAGCTGGTGGGAATGCTTAATTTCTGTTGACCGCTTTAATACAGGTAGTCGTGGACTTACGACCACGATTGGGACCGACAGACCGGTCGTAACACGATTTGGTCGTAAGTAGAGTAGGCTATATGTACAGTACTGTGAAATTATGCCGGAAGCTGGTAAAAAAATACCGTACACCGCGGCTAGCGATTGTGGTCGTAAAGTCGAATGATCGTAAGTTGCATAGGTCGTAAAGTCGACGACTACCTGTAATTCTCAACAAGTCTACAATTTCAAGTGTTTTCTCTTACGGAGTTTATTCAACATATCAATAAATCTACATGGTTTTAAATGCTGAGAAACGAAACGCGTCACAGAGTTTGTCCTGCTGCTTAGCCTCTCAGCAGCTATAGGTTGCCGCTATATGTTAGTCAACAGAAAGACTGTTTGGAAATGATCTTGACGCAGTTTGTAACAGCTGTACCTGCACACCGCGTGTTGTCTCGGACGCGCATGATACTCGGCTCTCTAATGTACATCTACAAGCAAAAATGGATTCTGAAGATGAAATTCAACCAATTGACAGTGTTTCTGTGTTTCAAAAAAACTTTCTTTCTTTCGGCTTCTCCCATTAGGGGTCACCACAGGGGATCATCCACATGTTAAAGGATGCCCTTCCTAACGCAACCCTCCCTATTTATCCGGGCACCGGCGCTAAGGCTTGTGCAACCCTAATGGCTGGGGTTGGTTCCCTGACCGGGGATCGAACCCGGGCCGCAGCGGTAAGAACGCTGCATCCTAACCACTAGACCACCAGGGAATGGACAGTGTTTAAATATAAGCAGAAAAAGATCTGCTGAAGTGGCATCTCATGGATCGCGATCAGGCCGATCTTCCATTTCTTTCACTTGTCTTAAAGCTGAGGCAGAACTGGCTGCTTTCTTGGCCTCAAAAAATGTTGCAATAGAAACATAAATTAGAGCATATGTGAAAAACTCACGGCCCATGGGCCATATCTGGCCCACGAGATGATTTTTATAGATCTATGATTATTGTTATTAATGTCCCGGCGATATGAATCGCTGATAACACAAACTACAGATCCCATAATGCACCGCTTCAGCTGCCTTACCGAACGCTAGACTAACTTGGAACATTCCAGCGTCTATCAACTCGAGCTTCTGTTGATGTATTTAATCATATTGTAAAGTTATTGTGAAACAGCACCTCACAGTGGTGAAGAGAAAAGTTGATTCTGAAAACAGAGCCTTTCAAAGCCAATGGGATTCTGAGTAGATGTTTAAAACACGTGTGTCTTATTTGTGGAGCGAATGTGGCTGTAATTAAGGAATTAAATCTAAGGAGAAGCTGAAAAACCTGAGTGCAGAACAGAAGATACAGAAAGTAGAAAAGTTAATGAAGTATCTGACATTTCAGCAGACGTTTTTCACCAGAGCAAAATCACAAAGTGATGCATGATGAAAGTGTGTGACAAAATAGCATAAGAGCAAAGAAAACGGCTCCCCGTGTGTGGCTTCTGCGGTCTGTGAAAACAAAGTCCTATGAATTTTTTTTTTGGTAAGTGTTTAACATAACTATGAAGCTCCCATCGAAAAAATGAGCTTGACATTTAACTATAGCTGCTTTGGCTGGCAAAGTCATAGCATATAAGAGTTAAGCTATATGGGGACCATTTTTAGTTTAGCCCATGTTGGGCCAAACATGTCACAGACGCCATGTGCATATGCTGAATCTGTATATATTATGCATGTTTTCCCTTGTGCTACCTTACCAGGTGCTGTTAATGCTTTAATTTCTGCTAATTGGACAGAGCATGGCTGAGGCACTGATACTGAGGAGACAGCATAAAAGGAGTCCCCTTGTGATGTGACTATCGCGTACCCGGCTTTATTTCCGTCTACATGACAAAAACATGAACCATCTACAAACAGCACCAGGTCTGCATTTGGTAATGGTTGATTTTCGCTGTCGCGGCTAGGGCATGATAGCATGGTGGCGTTTCCTTTTCTATGTTATTAAGCGTGGTGCTAAAGTATGCAATGGGTTGTTTTCCCATTCCATGCTTTTGCTGCGTTAACACGGCGGAGACAATGCCTCGTCTGTTAGACACATACAGGTGAAATGGTTTCTTATAATCAGGACTAGCTAATGTTGGTGCCGAGGACAATGTCGTTGCTAACGCTTCTGATGTCCATTTAAGTGGAGCTTTGGGTTTAGTTTGGTCCGCTGCTTTTATCATGTCCCTCAGCGGTTGTACCTGCTGAGCAAAATCACATATCCAGGGCCTACTAAACCCCGCCATCCCTGGAAAAGACAGCATTTGACAAACTGTTTTTGGTTGTGGGGCCTATTGTATAGCCTCCACATGTGCAGGGAAATTTTCTTTGTATTTCCCTCCAGTAATCTCCCCAGATAGTCAACCTTTGCTTGACAGAATTGCATTTTCTCCTTATTCACCCTGTGACCATTTTTGGCTAGCATATTAAGTATGCTTAGTGAATTTTGTTGACATTGTTCTTTTGTTAGACTACAGATCAGTAGATCATCTGTATATTAGAGAACTGTGCTAGTCAAATCTAATGAAGCTAAGTATTTTGCCAACACTTGATTAAAGATGGAAGGACTTTTACAAAATCCTTGTGGTAGCCTAGTATAGGTATACTGCTGCCCTTCATAGATGCATGTAAATATTGGATGTGATTCAGGATGGAGAGGAACGCTGAAGAATGCAGAGCATAAATCAATGACAGTATACCATTTTGTTCCCTCAGGAATATTCGTGGATCTGGAACAGTAGGTATGTCTGCTATGACCAATTGATTTGTTGGCCTTGAATCATTGACTAATCCCCATTTGTCTGAGTTGGGCTTCCAATCAGAAACAATTGAGGTGTTGCAATTGCTTTTTGTCTGTATTAATACCCCTGCCTCTATTAGGCCTTCAATAGTTGGTCTCATCCCTTCTGTAGCCTGTACTGACAGTGGATACTGTTTCTGGTATGGTAGTTGAGCACCTGGCTTAACCTGTATTTTTACTAGTCCTGCAGATTTCTCTAATCCTACGTCAGTTGAGTGTCTTGACCACAAACCTTCTGGCACCGTTTTCAGTCATTTCTTTGTCTGCTCATCTATCTCAATCCCTGTCAATGCTAACTGTTTCACTTCCCCTTCTCCTATTTCTATCTCTGTGTGTGTAGCTACCGTCTGATCTACTGATACCTGTGAAATCCAAAAACTTTTATTGGGTGATACGTGTACCGTAATTTTTATTAAGATTTTATGTCTACACTGAAACAAATTAACTTTACACAGGCTTTAATGAAAGACACTAAATGCAATATGTTGCGCTTCTATTAGGAGCATAGCGGTATTTTGGGAATAGTGTGCCACTGCATTCTCCCGGTATTACTGCGTGTGTGGAGACCGAGAATTATGTTCTTATTATTTTCTGATGCTCATTTCTAAGTTTCTTTGACTAACCCATAACGCTGTTGCCAAGAAAAATAAAAAAGCACGAGTTTTGGAAACCTGTCTGTGCTTATATGATTTCTGTTGTAACTGGAGTTAGCGAGCTCTCCCTTCACCCAGACTCAACACGTTACAACGGCTTGTATCTAAACAGTAGCCGGCCAAGTAAGTCATTGTTCACTGTCTTCCTCCTTCCTTACACAACTAAAGTGGTACCTTGACCTACGAGTGCATTAATGTACGAGTTTTTTGAGGTACGAGCGGTCACTCGGTCGTTTTTTTTGCTTAGATACGTGAGCAAAAAATTGAAGTACGAGCTCGAAACACCGCTGCTAGATGGCAAAGAGAAGCCAGAAAGCGAAGATTGTGACAAAAATTAAGATAAGCAAAAAAGAAAAAGTAAAAATTTTAAAGTAAAACACTTTCAAAACACGAGTTTTCCCTCCACCTCCGCTTATCACCTCTACCCCCCTACACACACACACACACACACACACACACACACACACACACACACACCCTGCGTTTTTGTTAGCTCAAGTCGTCTCATCTCCAAGGAAAATACACTGAATAAAACCTTATTATATCTTTACATACTCTTTCTATTATGTTTTTATAAAAGATTTATTATTTAGAAATGTATTTTCCAATTTAATAAAAATGAAACATAAAAACGAGGTGTCATTTTGAGGGTTGGAACGGATTAATGCCATTTTAAGTATTTTCAATATGGAAAACTGACTTGATGTGCGAGCAAATTGAGATACGAGCTCGTCAACGGAACGAATTAAACTCCTAGGTCAAGGTACCACTGTATTTCTCTGGGGAGTTTATCTTTTGTCATCGTCGTGCGCCACCGGTGGAAGTTTTTCTCCTGATGCCCTGCAGCTCAGAACACAGGTGAAGTGTGTTTTTGTTTCCGTTCGGAAATTTAATTGGTCTAATGTTATGTCGCTCAGTTTTTTGGCTTGAAGTTTGTGAAACCGAGAAAAACCCAGGAAAAATCCATATCCGCAGGGTTCAAATCGTGGGAAAAAAGTAGCGGCTTATAGTCCGAAAAATACGGTATGTAAGCATTGTGTGTTGGCACCCACTCCCCAACCCCCTGTGCTTCCTCCATCATAGAACCTACATCTTCCCATTTAAAAATTTTCGCAACCATCAGGGAGACATGGGGCACTGCATTGTCCACTTGGTATCAGTTTTGAGCTTTCCTCCTCTTCCTCTTTCCCCAGTGAATGGTCTAGCATTTTGGTTGTGCTGGGGCCATTGCGGCCCACTGGCAAACACATATACTGGCCCTGCCGGTTGGATCATTGGCAGGGTTGCTTGTTGGGCCACTAGGGAGTTGGGCCCAACTATGTCTAAGTTGGGCCACTTAGACATAGCTGTTTGAACAATTACTGCAACTTGCTTTACTGCAATGTCTCTCTTCTTTTCTTTCTCTTCTTGTTTGTGCCGAGCAATCTCCCTCAGTTGGGCCTTGTGCAAATTGGTCACTAAAGCCTCACTCGCCTCTTTGTTCTCTTTCTTTTTTCGCCGTGTTGGTTTATAAAATGGATCATGTGAGCTTGGTAAGTTTTTCAAGGCATTGTGTTTATGCCTATTACTCCCTCCAGGAATCTCTGTACTTCAGAAGGAAGTGTGTATTTCAACACCATTCGAAACAAACCTTTGCTGGTATCAGAATCGTCCCAATCGTCTCCTCTCTCCAAGCATCTTGGAAGTTTTGGATAAACTTAGCTACATTTTCCTCTTCTCCCAATCTCATAGTTTCCAGTCTTCCTGGGTCCAGCTTTGTGGGGTATTGTTTTCTCATGGTACCCCAGATGTCATTTCGGAATGGGCCGAATGGAAAATGATCATGTCTGGAATCTTCTGCGTCATATCCTATTTTCGCTTTTTTTTTTTTTTTAAGAATTCCACTGTTTTTGCCCTTCCTATGGTTTGGGCCATGAATCGCTTTTCTATCTCCAAGTGCAAGCTGGTGTAACTGTTTTTTCTTCAAATTGTGTTATCCACCTTTGTACTCCTTCACACATGTCTGGCAGTTGTCCATGATCAGTCCCGCTACGTCCATGAATGACCATGGTACATATTGAACATATTTTTCTTTCACTGTTAGGGGTAGTTGGCGTACCTGATACTGCTGTGATGAGTACTCTTGACACTTGCCATAAACAGCTTTTTCTTCATCACTGGAAGTATCGTCATCACTGTTGTCACTTGGCCCGTCATTCCCTTCTGTATTTGAGTGTGGGCTCTGTTTATTTCTCTTCAACTTCCTTGTGTGCCTCTTTTCAGGCTTGGGACCATGGGTGTCATTTCTGTACTTGTTTTGTTGGGGTTCTCTTCCATTTGCTTCCCTGCTTGTGCCTCGTTAGTCCATTCACATGTTTGTTTCAAACTGCTTCAGGCTGGTGTTCGGTAATTCTGAGTGTTCCACTCGGAATAACAGCTCTGGGCAGAGCTTCCTGCGCGCAGTTGCCAGTGCTGCTATTTTCTCATTTTCTTCAAGCTTGTAGCATCCACTCAGAACTCTGCACTTTTGTCTCCAGTAGTCCATATATGATTTTTCAGTTCCGTCTTTGAATAAATTCCTGCTGGCTTTGGAAGACATGCATTATTGTAAGGTGGTGACCAACTGTGCCCATCATGCAGCCCTGAGAGTGGCGCTGTTCCCTTCTCTTTCTGCTTTTCAACATTCTGATCCCCCCTTCCTTTAACTACTTCACTTTTTTAATCCACTTTTCTGTCTCTTTGTTTATCCCCTCTGTTTTAAACAACCCCACTTTGTTTTTTTCCACTCTAATATACTTTGTCCCTTCCTTGCCATTTTGTGCTTCTCCCACTCATCTAATTTCTTTTTATCAGTCCACACAATAAAACATTAAATGTGGCTTCTTTTTGCCATTGCAACTCGCCATTTGTCCTGTTATGCCATTTCTTCATGTATTTTTCAATATCCTTTGTAAAAGGCTTATACTTTAATACTTTGTCATCAACAGGACGTTCCTATTTATGCATTGTCCACTTGGTATCAGTTTTGAGCTTTCCTCCTCTTCCTCTTTCCTCAGTGAAAGGTCTAGCATTTTGGTTGTGCTGGGGCCATTGCGGCCTGCTGGCAAACACATATCATATCCTATGTCATATCCTATTTTCGCTTTTTTTTTTTTTTTTTAAAGATTTTCACTGTTTTTGCCCTTCCTATGGTTTGGGCCAGAATCGCTTTGCTATCTCCAAGTGCAAGCTGGTGTAACATTGTTTTTTCTTCAAATTGTGTTATCCACCTTTGTACTCATTGACACACGTCTGGCAGACGTCCATGATCAGTCCCGCTACGTCCATAAAATGACCATGGGACATATTGAACATATTTTCCTTTCACTGTTAGGGGTAGTTGGTGCACCTGATACTGCTGTGATGAGTACTCATGACACTTGCCATAAACAGCTTTTTCTTCGTCACTATCTGTAGTATCCAAGTATCGTCATCACTGTTGTTCAGTAACTGGTGTTCAATAATTCTTGCACCAGCCCATAATTAGCAGCCACTTGTTCATGGCTTTTACGGGTCAGTTCTTCTATCTCCTTTACCTCTTTCTTGATTTTGTTCCGCCTGTTTCCTCTATCTTCTCCAGATCTTTTTCTTGGTCTAGTGAAGATTATTTTTACTTCTCTCTCCATTCTCACTAGTTTACTGATTACTTCCCCTTCGCTGGAGGCTTTGTCACTCTTCGGCGAACAGGACATGGCTCTTAGCTCCTCCCTTACCTCTAGGCAGGAGTTTGATCTCGGCGCCCTTGTGGGTGCTGTTCGTTCTCTGTGTTCTTGTTCCGGCTCGTCGTTCAATAGTTTTGTTTCATCCCATCTGTCTCACTCTCTTTCTGGCTCTCTGCTTTGTTGTGTTTACTTCCTCTTAGCCCATAGAGAGTGCTGCTTTCGATGTACTCGGCATAATATTGCTTAACTTTTTCATTAGCCTCGTCCACAGTTCTTTCGCACTGAGAGAAATTTTCTGTCTGTTCCACTCGAATAACAGCTCTTGGCAGAGCTTCCTGCGCGCAGTTGCCAGTGCTGCTATTTTCTCATTTTCTTCAAGCTTGTAGCATCCACTCAGAACTCTATGCATTTTTTTGTCTTCAGTAGTCCATCTATGACTTTTCCCTCTGTTTTAAACAACCCCACTTTGTTTTTGTCCACTCTAATTTACTTTGTCCCTTCCTTGCCATTTTGTGCTCCTCCCACTCATCTAATTTCTTTTTTATCAGTCCACACAATAAAACATTAAATGTGCCTTCTTTTGGCCATTGCAACTCCCCATTTGTCCTGTTATGCCATTTCTTTAGTATTTTTCAATATCCTTTTCAAAAGGTTTATACTTTAATACTATGTCATCAACAGGAAGTTCCTATTTATGCATTGTCCACTTGGTATCAGTTTTGAGCTTTCCTCCTCTTCCTCTTTCCCCAGTGAATGGTCTAGCATTTTGGTTGTGCTGGGGCCATTGCGGACCACTGGCAAACTTATATACTGGCCCTGCCGGTTGGATCATTGGCAGGGTTGCTTGTTGGGCCACTAATCCACATGGTTGCATCATTAGTTGTGTCCAATGTGCCCCTGCTTGCACTGGGGCCTGAGCTTCTTGCATTTGGTCCTGTGATTTAGACATAGCTGTTTGAACAATTACTGCAACTTGTGCTACTGCAATGTCTCTCTTCTTTTCTTTCTCTTTTTGTTTGTGTCGGGCAATCTCACTCAGTTGGGCCTTTTGCAAACCTGTTACTAAAGCCTCACTCGCTTCTTTGTTCTCTTTCTTTTTTTCGCCGTGTTGGTTTATAAAATGGATCATGTGAGCTTGGTAAGTTTTCAAGGCATTGTGTTTATGCCTATAACTCCCTCCAGGAATCTCTGTACTTCAGAAGGAAGTGTGTATTTCAACACCATTCGAAACAAACCTTTGCTGGTATCAGAATCACCCCAAGGAGCACTGGTCTCCTCTCTCCAAGCATCTTGGAAGGTTTAGATAAACTTAGCTACATTTTCTTCTTCTCCCAATCTCATAGTTTCCAGTCTTCCTGGGTCCAGCTTTGTGGGGTATTGTTTTCTCATGGTACCCCAGATGTCATTTCGGAATGGGCCGAATGGAAAATGATCATGTCTGGAATTTTCTGCATCATCTCCTATTTTTTTTTTTTTTAAGATTTCCACTGTTTTTGCCCTTCCTATGGTTTGGGCCAGAATCGCTTTACTATCTCCAAGTGCAAGATGGTGTAACATTGTTTTTTCTTCAAATTGTGTTATCCACCTTTTTACTCCTTCACACACGTATTGAACATATTTTTCTTTCACTGTTAGGGGTAGTTGGCGTACCTGATACTGCTGTGATGAGTACTCTTGACAATTGCCATAAACAGCTTTTTCTTCATCACTTGAAGTATCGTCATCACTGTTGTCACTTGGCCCGTCGTTCCCTTCTGTATTTGAGTGTGGGCTCTGTTTATTTCTCTTCAACTTCCTTGTGTGCTTTATTTCAGGTTTAGGACCATGGGTGTCATTTCTGTACTTGTTTCGTTGGGATTCCCTTCCATTTGCTTCCCTGCTTGGGCCTCGTTAGTCCATTCACATGTTTTTTTCAAACTGCTTCAGGCTGGTGTTCGGTAATTTACTTCCTTCTTGCACCAGCCAATAATTAGCGGCCACTTGTTCTTGGCTTTTACGGGTCAGTTCTCCTATCTACTAAAGATTATTCTTACTTCTCTCTCCATTCTCACTAGTTTTCTGATTACTTCCTCTTCGCTAAAGGCTTTGTCACTCTTTGGTGAACATGACGTGGCTCTTAGCGCCTCCCTTACCTCTAGGCATGAGTTTGATCTCGGCACCCTTGTGGGTGCTGTTCGTTCTCGGTGTTCTTGTTCCGGCTCGTCGTCGAATAGTTTCATTCCATCTGTCTCACTTTCTTTCTGGCTCTCTGCTTTGTTGTGTTTACTTCCTCTTAGCCCATAGAGAGTGCTGCTTTTGATGTACTCGGCATAATATTGCTTAACTTTTTCATTAGCCTCGTCCACAGTTCTTTCGCTCTGAGAGAAATTTTCTGTCTGTTCCACTCGGAATAACAGCTCTGGGCAGACCTTCCTGCGCGCAGTTACCAGTGCTGCTATTTTCTCATTTTCTTCAAGCTTGTAGCATCCACTCAGCACTTTTATGTCTCCACTAGTTTATCCATCACTTTTCAGTTCCATCTGTGAATAAATTCCTGCTGGCTTTGGAAGACATGCATTATTGTAAGGTGGTGACCAACTGTGCCCAAAATGCAGCCCTGAGAGTGGCGCTGTTCCCTTCTCTTTCTGCTTTTCTACATTCTGATCCCCCTTTCTTTAACTACTTCACTTTTTTTAAACCGCTTTTCTGTCTCTCTCTTTATCCCCTCTGTTTTAAACAACCTCACTGTTTTTTTCCACTCTAATTTACTTTGTCCCTTCCTTGCCATTTTGTGCTCCTCCCACTCACCTAATTTCTTTTTCATCAGTCCACACAATAAAACATTAAATGTGCCTTCTTTTGGCCATTGCAACTCCCCATTTGTCCTGTTATGCCATTTCTTCATGTATTTTTTTATATCCTTTTCAAAAGGTTTATACTTTAATACTATGTCATCGACAGGATGTTCCTATTTATGCATTATGTCAGCTTTACTTTTTCACCTCCTCTTTAATCAAGTGCTTGAGTTTCATATAAAGTTTCCCTATAAAGTTATTTCAAGAACATGACAGTCAGACCAGAATCAACCCAAAGTTCTTTATTGACAGAAATCTCAGCTTTACCTGATTGTTGTTAGTCTCACTGCTTCCTTACCACTGTGATCAGTGCCTCTGTTCTGCTCTGTTTGGATAACTTAGTTTCCTCACACAGCAGTCTGTCACAGGCTACAATGTTTTATAATAGTTTCATTTTATCCACATATTCATTTATTTATATTATATTATATTTTGATATAAGCTTGTATCTAGTGTAATGTTATACTTAACTTCCGGGCGTGCCCAACTTTTGCCGTAACCATACCACTTCCCCAAACACATACAAACGAACACCATTTAACATCAAAACGCAACCCTAACACAATACACACACTGGGTCCCACCCTGTCCTGGTGAAAGAGATTCACCAGCCCGAGCTCAGGTTTATCCCCACCATGCAGACCTATCATCACAGATAGCGTTATCTAGGGGAGGCCTCAAAACCTGCGTTGAGGAAATGCGCAATGGATCAAAAGGATCTATTTGACTCCAAGACACTTGATGTTTTTAATTATTTCTATGACTGTCTTGTTTCTGTACCTTCTGAATCCAAAGCTGTGCAGCTGTAAAAGGATCTCACTAATGTGTGATGGATGAGTAACAGCCGTGCTGTATTGGGTGTTTTACCTGAAAAGGATATGGTGTGGTATCCAATCTGCTGCTTCATAATGACCAAAAACTGGCAAATTCTACTCTTCTGGTAAGCAAGGCAAGAGTTACACCATTGAGACCCATTACAATCCCTCACTTGGAACTTACAGCTGCTACACTTGCTAGTCGGATGAAAGAACTCAAGATACCCTTTCAGGGTTCAATTTTTTTGACTGACAGCACTTCAGTACTCAAAAACCCTTAAAATAAAACATCAAGATTTTTGCGCTTTGTGGCTAATAGAGTGTCTGAAATTTTGAAGGCTTCTGACGTATCACAGTGGAGGTACGTGAATTCTTCAAACAATCCAGCAGATCTGGCTTCTAGAGTGGAAGTAGATTCAATCTTGGTAACATGGTAGAAGTCAAAGAAGAATCTGATTGTCTTCTTGGATTCGACTAAAGAAATCTGTAGCATGGATCCTTCGTCTAAAAAGAATCTTGATGGATCTTAGTAAGGAAGGGAAACGACTACAGACTAATCTTGTTCGCCCTGGTGCAGATCCAAATCAACAAAGGATGACTATTAATAAAGAAATGCAGAAGTTCAAATATGCTGTGTGTAAAGATTTGCTTTCTTTGGAAGAATTGGAAAAGGCTGAAATGGAAATCGTCCGATTTTCTCAAGGAAAGAAATCTTCTAAGGAACTGACAAGTCTACGAAAGAATGGAATAGTCAAGCGAAATACTGCGCTTTATAATTCTAATTTAATTTTGCAGTCTGAAAATATGAGTGTTTGTGGACGTTTTGATAAAGCATTGATTCCCAAAGACTATAAACACCCAATCATATTGGATAAAGACTTGATTCTGCAAAAAATTCATGAAGAAGTAGGACATAGTGGACGGAACTTCATGTTAGCCATTGCTCAACGAGGACAAGAGGCTGAAATACGTTCAGATAACTTTGTCGGGGCTGAGCGTGAATTACAGGAGGCGATACAAAATTCGAATTACAATCAGATTAACAATGTTCTTCTTCAAAAGAAAATAAAATGGACTTTCAATCATGGAGGGATCTGGGAAAGACTCATCAGATCAATAAAGAAAATACTGAATTCCATTCTTTCGATTCACATGGCAAGTTAAGATCAAAACTATGAGTGCCTGCTTGACCAGGCCAATTACCAAAATTTGTATTCTTGAAGCTGAGGAATTTAAAGACTAACTATAACAGTGACATTTGAGAGCTCACCACTGACCCTTTGACTTGACCTATGACTTTGAATTACTGACGATTGACTTTACTGACTTATACTAGACGTAGACAAACTTTACTCTGCTTCAAGGATGAACTAAATGAACATTTGAGTTTTATGGACACGCGCACACATTTAATATTTTCTTAAGTATATTGTTAAAAATAATTTAAAAAAAGGAAATAATGTACAACAACGAGTTATGAAATTTGCATAGTGTTTATATTGTATTTGGATTGTGTTGGTGATTATTACAGGTTTATTGTGTAATAATCAGGGGCTGGTATGTAAGTGCAGAAAAATGTATATGTATTTTTTTTATATGCATTTCCGGATAAGTTTTTCGCACAAGTGTAAATGGGTATTTAGGTAATTAGTGTTTCCTGTTTGAAGTGAGTGCATAGAGAGGGGGATGAGTTGATGGAAACGCTTACGTTCTGTTTACCGTTTTAATAATTTTCATAGGGTCTACAATTTAAGTGTTTTTTCTTACGGAGTTTATTCAACATAACATCAATAAATCTACATGGTTTTACAGAAACTAAACGCGTCACAGAGTTTGTCCTGCTGCTTAGCCTCTCAGCCGCTATAGTTTGCTGCTATATGCGATGTGTTGGAGTTGACCAGGACGGTGATTAATGATTTCTGGGTGTGGTTTTTTTGTGGTTGGGGGGGGGGGTCTTGATCACTTACAAAATGATATCGGCATTCAGGGGCAGGCATTAAACCTGAAAGTAGGTTGCTACCAGACTTGATCTGGACCAAACGGGATAGTAACACACACACACACACACACACACACACACACACACACACACACACACACAAGCACAGACATATCGAGGAAAAAAAAAAGAAAACAGAATCTCAATCTGGGTCTCCACCCTGCTCACTCTCCGTCTCTCTCGTTACACTTCTTCTCAAACAAACGTCCAGCTCCACGACGGAACCAGTGGTGACCCCGGACCCCCAGACCCCTCTGCGACTCAATGCATCATAGAACACGGATGCAGAAGTTGCTTTACACATTCTCTATTATTACTTTTTTTTTGGTCACGTTTGAGTTATTTTACTATTAAAATTTATTCCCAGATTAGTGATTTCTTACCCCTTCACCCAAAAAAATCAGAAATGACTCAAATGTTTTTGACGTCGTAATCTATTATAAAATATTTTGGTTTTCTACCTTAAAAAAAATAGTAATTTGATATTATATATATGTGTGTGTGTGTGTGTGTGTGTGTGTGTACAATTAACAGTCTAAAGCATCCGCATCTCACTACATTTTATTTATTTATTTATTTACTTAATTTTTTGTATTTATATAAATACCAAAAGCATTTTTTAAAAATACTGTAAATGAGTCTTTAGTTCATGGTGCATGAAACTGTTTCTTTGCAGCACGACGGCACTGTTCTGTACTTACCTCTCATTCTGAGAGAAGGTGGTACCAGTCGAGCAGTTCTGGAGGATCTCAGACAGCGTGGTGCAGTGTGAGATGTGAGAAGATGTGAGGAGATGTGAAGAGGTCACTGAGGTACTTCTCTAGACGATCTATTTTGAGATGAATTTTAACATATCATTAGCCTGATTAGCCGTTAAGCGCGGGAGTTTAACTGATTTAAAACTTTTCTGAGTATGGACACACAGCGCCATAAAAATATAACAAATAAACTTACCTTCAGCTCGAGCTAATGAACTTCTGTCGTTATCACTTCCAAACTCCGATGAAATGAAGATAATTTGGCTAATTGAGCTAATCGGCAGCACACTTCCCCTCAGCAGGTGGGAGGAGCTCAATAGCGCGCGCACTGAGTTTGACGGACATAAAAGCCAGCCAATCACTGACTAGGAGTCCGCCGCTCGACCAATGAAACGCGCGCAGGGACCGTTAAAATTTTGTATGAGGCCGCAGTAGCGCCAAAGTGCCGCTAGTGGGAGATCACACACGCTGTCTCTGGAGAAAGAGGTGGAGGAGTACAAGAACTTCCGTCCTGACGACCCCACAAACAAGACCATGAGTCGTCTTTCCCTTCACCTCCATTCCAAACATCTCTCAGTGAACACTCACCTCTTGTATCAGGCATCACCAGAATGTCAAAGGAACCAGATTTTTATTTTATTTATTTTTAGTTTCTTTTATAAATTATACACGTATGTGATTTCTCAGAAATGCCCTCTCTGTAAACATAGTAAATAAAAAAATACCATCTGGTTCTTAAAGACCAAAATTAGAAACAAAAAGAAAAGCTGACTAAATCTTACTGACCAGAACATGGAGAAATCTGGAGATATTTTGGCTGTACAAAGGTTTCTCAGCTAACGAAACAGTGCTACACCTAATACACTTATACCACACACACACACACAAACACACACACACACACACACACACACACACACACACACACACACATATATATATATATATATATATATATATATGTGTGTGTGTGTGTGTGTGTGTGTGTGTGTGTGTGGTATAAGTGTATTAGGTGTAGCACTGTTTCGTTAGCTGAGAAACCTTTGTACAGCCAATATATATATATATATATATGTGTGTGTGTGTGTGTGTGTGGTATAAGTGTATTAGGTGTAGCACTGTTTCGTTAGCTGAGAAACCTTTGTTGACCTAATACACTTATACCACACACACACACACACACACACACACACACACATAGATATATATATATATATATATATATATATATATATATATATATATAACTCGTACTGTGTCCCACATAAACTTCCTAAAAATCCATTAACTCAAGAACTTTGAGGATGGAATTGGACTGTAATTTATATCAACAGTCTGCTACAATGGTTCAGGACCTCAAGTTGAATGTTCTGTATTTAAGTTAAATGTTCCGCACCGGACACCTTCACAATGATGGAAGTGTAATGAGGATGGGGATGAGGATGGGTATTAAGTCCTCTCAAGTTTTCTTCCTCGTGCCATCTCATGTAGAGGGAGCTCAGTGGTTAAGATGACTTCTGATTAGAAGGTCATGAGTTCAAATCCCAGCCACACCAAGGTGACACTGCTCGGGGCCTGAGTAAAGCCCTTAACCCCCATAGCTGCTCGTTTGTATAAATGAGATACGCTCTGGATAAAGGAATCTGCCAAATGCTGCAAATATAATGCATGATGTAAATGTAGCTTAGTGGTTAAGATGTTGGACTGATCAGAAGGTTTTAATTTTAAATTCCTCGACCAACAAGACGCCCTGCTTGGCCCTTGAGCAAGACCCCTATCACTCAACTGCTCAGGTAACACATATACATTCAGATTTTATAAACTATTCATACCTGTAAAGCCGCTGACACATGACACAGCCTCTGCAGGCTCTGCAGGTCATAATTTGGATTTATGTGTGCATGTGTGCAAAAGCCGTGGCTACAAAATAAATTGGGGACTAAATGCCATAGCTGGTCTTACAAGAGTCTAAACCTGCACCTTAAACACGCCGGGCAACGTCTAAACCTTTATGAAACAATAAAGGAAATAATGCTTAGTTTTATTACCCTCCCTCTCTCTCTCTCTCTCTCTCTCTCCCCTCTCTCTCTGTGAAGGTAAATATTCTCCTGAGGTACCACTGAACAGTGTTTGTCCTTTTTCTTCTTCTCAGATCTGCCCGATTCATCCAGATGCTCTACCTCTGGTTGAAGTTCTGTTCAAGTGGAGGCCACTCTGTGTGAGGACTGTTCCCCATCAACAGCCTACAAATCCATGACGTTACAGAGCAACTCAAAAACTTTAAAGATGGATTTAATATCAATTATTAATATCAACAGTCTACTATTATTAGAGAGACACCGCATGTAGGACATTTTGGAGACAAGGTAAGGGAGGTGAGATTGAGATGGTTTGGACATGTGCAGGGGAGGGACATGGGGTATATCAGTAGGGGAATGCTGAGGATGGAGACACCAGGATAGAGGAAAGACCAAGAACGAAGTTTATGGATGTGGTGAGGGGAAGACATGCAGGTAGTTGGTGTTAGAGAGGCAGATGTAGAGGACAGGAGGGTATGGAGACGGATAAGCCGCTGTGGCGACCTCTAATAGAAAAAGTTGAAAGAAGTCGTCGTCTACTACAATCCCTCAGGATCATAGTTTTGCATTTAAGCACCTAAAAATCAACAGAACATCTCAATAACAATGGAACGGTCATTAAATGGACGTTTGGTGTCACCCAGCTGAGGATGAGGTTCCCTTTTAAATCTGGTTCCTCTCCTGGTTTCTTTCTCATGAAGTCTCAGGCACTTTTTCCTCTTCCATAGTCACCACTGGATCCCTCATTGGGAAAAAAACTTTTATACAATTATAAAAGTTACAAAATTTATTTTATTTTTTTATCAATGCATTATTTCTGTAGAGATGCTTTGAGACGATGTTTATTGATAATAAAAGCTTTACAAATATAAAGAAGATTTGAATAAATCCAAAACTGAAAAGATAAAAATGCAAATTTTATGTGTAAAATTTTTCTTAAAAAAAAAAAAAAAAGACAGAATATCAGTGTTTTTGTTCGTTTTATTTAAAAAAAAAATTAAAATAAAAACCAGATACAGTAGTAAAAATGAGTCATTGGTTAAAAACAGACCAATGAACATCTGTACAGATGTGGAAGTCTGGAAAGGAGAAGTCCATGAGCCCAAAAAAAACCCCCACTATTAAAAAAGAAGCATAAAAATTTGCATACAAGCATATTATATACACAAATATAAATATAAAGACATTTTATTCCAGAGTGATGTTGACTGATGCGAGGGCGTCCACGGCCCAGCCAGGATACGTCTCGCCGCTGGAGAACATCCTCCTCATGAAGTTCTGCACAAACTCGGGGAAGCGCTGCTCGATGATGCTCTGCCTCACCGACCGCATCAGA